>NC_143018.1:73916796-74141796 GCF_055824585.1 Amblyomma mixtum
TTGTTCACCGCGGTGGAAATGAATGAGGCGGCGTGCATAGGCAATTGGTTCCCTAAAACCCAGTTCATAGGCCAATAAGCGACAGAAGACGCGGTGGAAGTTGCGCGTGATCCAACACATGTTCAATTGTAACAACGCGTTGTTGATGCACAGATGGCTGGACATGACTTCGCCTGGGATGACTTCGTGACATGCGAATCATAACGCCGACGCTGCAAAGCGATACAGTGCCGAAGCCATTGTTCGCGAAGTACGATCACTCCCCGACTCTGAAGAATCTGCTGACAATGATGACGAGCTGCCACCGGTTTCCATAAATGCTTTAACCGCTTTTATTTAAATCACGTTCTTAAAGCAGCCTCTTGCTTGGCCTCGGACGGAAACATACTTACGCACGCTTTTCAGAGCTTGGAAAGCGTCGTGATACCGTCTACTTCGAAGAAGGCGACGTGCAATTGAACGTCCCTAAGAAACGAGTTTCTTTTGTCGGACCTCGTATTTCTGGCTGGAAATGAAAAGCACACTTACTACGAACATCGGATACAACGAACGCAGTGAGCAATACTATTGCGTTCGTTATAAGTGGGATCGGCTCTATTGCTTCCTACGAGCCGCCGCGGTGGCTCAGTGGTTATGTTGTTCGGCACCTGGCCCGAAAGACGAGTTTAATCCTCGCCAAGACGGTCGCATTTAAATGGAGCCAAAAGACGACATAAGTGCACGTTAAAAAAACCCAAGTGGTCGAAATTATCCGGTGCTTTGCGCTAGCGCATCCCTCATGACTCGGTCGCTTTAGGACAATAGATCGACTACCCAAATCAATCAGTATTGAATTGCTCCTCCAAAGAAATTATAGAGGCCCGTGTACTGTGCGATGTGAGTGCACGTTAAAGAACCCCAGGTGGTCGAAATTTCCGGAGCCCTCCACTACGGCGTCTCTCATAGCCTTGGTCGCTTTGGGACGTTAAACCCCATAAACAAAACCAACGAAACCAATTTTGAATTTTGACTTTTCCTCCTAAAATGTACAAAAAAGGCGATTACTTAACGTTGGCTAGTTGTGTACTTATGCTTACATTATGAGTCCATAATATATGTCTCGCTCTACAATCTACCTGCACGTACCACACCGACTTACTTGTCACAATTTTTTAAATATAAATCTGAGAAGTTTGGAAAAAAAATCATCGGGCATTTATTTACGCAGGCTATGCCGCGCCCAGCTCCATAAAGGTGTTCATCTTGTGGATCAAAATAGAGTGTATTTAACTATTTCTGATTGTTTTCAATTCCCAAGTCACCGCCCTAGAGTCTGCGGCAGCCTGCAGAGAATTTTCTCGTTAACACCTCTCTTTCACCTCTTTGTGAACCATTTCGCGCTTGGAGACATATTATGCGTTTCAGGGAAGCCAGCTATTAATTTTTAAAAGCAGGGTTCTTGTGTAAAGTGACGCTCTTTGCTGTGTGGTAATATTAGCGTTGGCGTACGTCTAAAAATATGCGAATCGTGTTAACCAGTAATTTGTTTAACTAACTCATGCAGTTCATTTCCTAACTGTGACCGATAGTCACCTTACTGCAATCAAAGATTTGTAGCAGGTCATTATTGATGGCCGTATCAGTTTTTAGAGGAAACAAAAGGACGGAGTCATCAATTACCGTTTCTGTCAGGATCTGTCCCCAGCATAGAGAGCTCACCGAACCTGAGGGCCGCGGCGTCGCAAGGACCACATGTGTTTTCGGTGACACGGAGCCGCTTGCAGCACTGTTATAATACTACAGAAATTAGCAGCGGACTGGCAGTTTCTCCTCTCCCGTTCCCACGGGTTGAGTCTGCAACGAGTGACTCCGCCTGCTACGATGCTGTGCAACTTTAATTCTTACGAATATTGGGGAAACGTGCATCATGTTGGATTGACCACCGCCTCATAGAGGGGCGGAACCTTAGCAGACGTTTCGTAAGGTCGGTGCTGTGTGTGAACGGACGCTCTGGGCCCTGTCGAAAAGGCTCATTCAGTCACTCGACGCAGTGAATTTTTTTTAATTCTTGCTTATTTCCTCTTCTATAATCAGTATATAAATAAGTTTCGTTATTGTGCCTTTATACCCGACTGTTTTCGTTTTCCCACACTTCGAACGTTCAGTGTTTTCTCAGCCCGAAGTTCAACGCGCTACCACACGGAGCCAGGGTTTGAGATAGCTTCTGCACGAAGACAGCAGGTCATGAGCGCCTGTAATATTTACACGGGTTAAAAGCAAATTTGAAGCATATTCATGTCCCCGGCTTCCCTGCAACACCTGCAATATCGCATGCAAAGCTTCTGCGCAAAGTTGCTGTCCCCGACCCACAACCCTTTTTGCCCAGCCACAAACACAAACGAAGCCCACGAAATGCAGGTTCAATGTAAAGTTGGTCCAGTCATCACCTCACATATCAACTTACCATATCCCAAATTCAGGCGAAGGTGGCTAAAAATGAATTCACTATGTAACAAGTTCAAAGTTGTTCACACAGCTAAGTAGAACCCACCACAGCTTTTGTACGGGTGTCGTGCTTTTGTATATTGTTCACAAAAGTAATTCCCTCGTATCTCACACAACATGAGAGCTTGTTTCCAGTTTTCAATCAGTTATGTTTGGGTTCTTACTTTCGCAAGCAACTGAGCGACATTTACCGAGAGCCTAAGTTTTAATTCTCCCGTTCTTTGGCAGCCACTTTCGATATATTGATAGCTCACATGCATGATGACATGCTAGATGATTCATCAATTCTTTCGATGTTCAGTTCTTTCCTTCTTAATCTTTGCATTCTTCATAATGATTTGAAGCGACTTTTGATCTAATCATCACTCAGATGTGCTCAGATTTTCCCTGTCTGCTACGAACGCTGAGGAGTTGTATATTTTTGTACGTCTGGATTATGACCTCCAGAAATTTCTTGTAGAACAAGACTTCCGGCTTGATCTCAGTTTTTTGATGAGCAGATGGCTATCACTAAGTGCCTATTGTATTTGTGAATTCTCTCCGGAAAAAAATTTCTCATCTTAAATGCGAGCTGTTTTCTTCTTGTTAAGGTTGACATGCAAGAGGAAAATAGCTTCAAGTTCCGCGCATCAATGCACCCTAGAACACACACAATATTCTGCACAACACATGGACAACTGATCGACTCAATCTTCAAGGGCTAGAGCGTTACGAAAGACGTCAACGTCAAAGTCCATCAAATATTGTGGTTTATTTCAGCACAAGGTATTGGATAACGTTGCCTACATTGGCTGTGATATGCGAGCTGCCTTAACACGCCGCAAGAAACCACGTACGTCAACATACAACGGTACACACACTACGGGCACTATTTTAAAAGCTTGCATGAGTGCACTCCTTATTGTTCAGGATGTCTTTGACGCGGTGCGTTTCCTAAAAATGGCCACATCCTGTGTGTTATTTTAGCATCAATCTTGGCATCGAATTATTATTTAATGCAACGAACAGTCTGGCATGCTTGCAGCATCCAAGAAAATATTTCTTTTAGAGTAAGCGCGACAAAAGATAAAAACTGATTTCGGCTAATGCCACACATTCTATTAATTTTACTCGCAGAAGCGGTGTGCTTTCCTGACTACCACGACGGAGGTTGTGTTCTGGGCTCATTCGAAGACAAGGACCAGCACGGAAAGGCGGTGAACAACACCAGCAGAGAACCCCTAGCGCCATATTCGCCCATGGAACCGAATTCGTTCGGGCGGCAGCCACCTGCATTGAAAGGAGATGTGTTCAGCTGCCCCTGGCCCTCCTGCGACTACATTTCACCGAACATTGCCGATGTAACGAGACACTTGCCCCTTCATAGAAGAGGACAGCCATTTCAATGCTCTGAGGACCAAGCGGTGTTTGCGAAGCGTGACTGTAAGGGAGATATGCCGCGCCAGTCAGGAGGACGACTGTGTAAGTGTCTTATGAGCCCTTTTACAACTGAAGACCCTACAACGCTAACTCGGCACAATCGTACACACACTAGCGAAAGCCTCATCGATCGCGACACGCGTCCTGTTACAACTGCACACTCCGGAAATGTCCCATCACAGGGTAGTGCTCACAGTGACGAAAGCCTCTTAAATTGCGACACCTGTCCTTTTACAGCTGCAGACTCCGGAAATATCACTTAGCAGGGTAGTACGGACACTGGCGAAAACCTCTTAAATTGCGACACCTGTTGTTTTACAGCTGCAGACTCCGGAAATGTCAGTTTACAGGGTAGTACGAACACAGGCGAAAGCCTCTTATATTGCGACACCGGTCCTGTTACAGCTGCAGGCTCCAGAAATGTCACTTCACAGGGTAGAACGGACACTGGCGAAAGCCCCTTGACTCGCCACACATGTCCTTCTACACCTGCAGAGTCTAAAATTTCCACTCCACATGATTGTAGACACGCCATGCAGAAACCCGCAGAATGCGATTTGGACACTCTTAAAACTGCGGACTCTTCAACCTTAATTCGGCACAAGCATACGCACACAGTGGAAAGACCCCTCAAGTGTGATAAGTGCTCTTTTAGAACTCCAAGTTATGCACATTTAGCTCGTCACGAGCGTACACACACTGGGGAGAGACCCTTCAAGTGCAATATGTGCCCTTACACAAGCGCAGATTCTTCAAACTTAACTCGTCACGAGCGTACGCACACTGGGGAAAGACCCTTCAAGTGCGATAAGTGCTCTTATACAGCTGCAAGTTCTTCAAATTTAACTCTTCACGAGCGTACGCACACTGGGGAAAGACCCTTCAAGTGCGATAAGTGCGCTTTTACAACTGCACATTCTTCATATTTAAGTCGTCACAAGCGTACGCACACTGGGGAAAGACCCTTCAAGTGCGATAAGTGCTCTTACAGAGCTGCAAGTTCTTCAGATTTAACTCGTCACGAGCGTACGCACACTGGGGAAAGACCCTTCAAGTGCAATATGTGCCCTTTCACAAGCGCAAATTCTTCAAACTTAACTCGGCACCAGCAAATTCACACGAGGAATGACGCTTGAAGTGTGACTTGTGCGCTTCTTCAGCCTCTGTGCGAGGGGCCTTGATGCGCTACATGCTGACGCACGCTAGCGCAGAGGGCTATCGCAGTTCCCTGTGCTCATTTACGGGTTGAAATTGAGAGGACCTAGGAGAGCACGCGTCTGGTCACGGGCAGTTAAATCTTCTTATAGACGTACAGATGTCAGGAATCTACTTGCGGCCGGGGATCGCTCCAGGGCGCATTAGCACATTCTGACGGACATCTTTACTGTACTACTCGGTTTCTAACGGAGGGAGATAAATGCTGCATTTTCGCACTTTTTATTTGATATTCCTTGCTGGGCATTGCGGCACTGCGTTGCTGCTAAGTGATATTTTAGAACTTGACACTGCATCAGTGCTTCGATTTTTATCCGAAGTGTAGAAGTTTTTATACTACAGGAGTTATGGGGCAAAAACTACGGATTGCACCTAATACTAGTGATGAGCTTAGAATTTAAAGCCTGGTTTTTTGTATAGTTATTTTTCATTTATATTAATATCTTTTCGATTCTTTCTTAATCAGACACCTATTCGTTAGCATAGTCTTCAGGCAACGTATATCGAACGCGCGCCTTTGTTCGCTAAGAACGTGGTTTTCTGGCCTATGGGATGTGTGCTCGCCTCTCAATCTAAAATTCCTAGGTTCAGTCCCTTGTACCTTCGGAAGAAACGTTATTTATCTGTGTATACCATGGTGTCGTCATCTGGCAGTTTTGTGACTACTGCTGCTGTTCAACGCTGACCTGGTGTCTCTTTCCCGATGAGCCGTATGATGCTTTCGCACTCATAAACTATACACTACAGCTAACTTGGCCACTCAGTGCTCGCTGCTTTTCTAAGAGGGTGGAACTTGATGCAGAAGATCCATGACGACTGCAATGAAAGGAGTGTCAGTAGGCAGTGCTCCCTTCCAAGTACTTGCTTAAAGTGAGAATGGGCATGTTGGTCTGCGGACAATATGCATGTTCCAATAAAATTACCCCAGCAGACCGCAAGAAGGCTCGTGCGTTGACTTCGTCCTGTGATGTCTCCGTTGACATGCGCTGCTCACTTGCACTTCGACATTAAAAAAAAAGGAACAGACTTTCAGTATATGTCTCAAAAATGTGTTACAAGAAAACTTTCGTACCACTCGACATTGGTTGCATATGGATGGATGGATGGAAAACTTTATTTCGCTAGCGAGTTGGCCGCAGTCGTGGCCTAGAGGCCTGGTCGTCCGCCTCGGCTGCGGGAGGTGGTTGGCTCGAAACCCACCGCCGGACACCCACCGGTAGAAATGGGTACAAGCGACCCCCGGCCCGGCGCCCGGCTTCCTCAGGGGTGTAAGCTTGGAGGAGGCTCTGCAAACCCCGCTGTGTCCTTTCGGGGGCAACACCAGCTTCGCACACATCAGCCTGAAAAGGTGGTTCGTGATTCAGTTGAGAGTTGACAGGTTCAACGAAGTTTCGAGAGTTCAAATGAAGTCTGATCGAGTTCGCTCTAACGTGAATTCAGTGGCACTGAGCCAACAAAGCTGCGCCTTACCACAAAAACCGCAGTCGCAAAAACCCTGTGCTGCCGGTTAACGCAGCCGTGGTCTCATGGTCGTGGACTTTTGTCTAAGATCCTTTTCCCAAGCATCTCACTCTAGAAGAGCCGAGCACCAGGCCAGGGGAAATTTTGTACCCATTAAAGAATTCGGTGGGTATCCGACGGCACGAGGGGATCGAACCCAGCAGCTCCCGAATGCGACGCGGGTGCTCTACCCCAAGGCCACCGCTTCAGAAAAACCACTACACTATGCATGCCCAGCACATCTATTTTCTAGCTTATGCGTGGAGCCACTTGAAAGCGCTAGATTGAAACGACAGTAGTTTCATTCAATCAACATATCTCGGTTCCTCCGCGCCGTGCCATAAGAAGAGGGACAAAGGAGGGAGTGAAGTAAGAAAGGGAGACAGAGATGCCGAAGTGGATGGCTCCAGAATAAAAAAAAAAATAGCTGCGGTTTAACTACGTCTGAACCTGGCTAGAGAGTGAAAGCTATGGCGTATCGGGCAACTATAAGCGGCTTGGCCTCTGTAACGTTGCATGCTTTCCGGACAATTGATAGGCAGCGCGTACCCCCCCCCCCCCCCCCCCGAGCCTGTCTGGCAGGTTGAAGTTAATGGTTGATCACGAAAGTTTGCTCACCCAATGAACGCTGCGGCCTGTTGCAGCGGTGCCGCGGGTCAACCGCAACGTTTTCAGCTCTAACTCAAGCAGACCACATCTTTCATCACCACAGGTACCTATAAATGCGATTCAGACGCCCTGTGACGCAGGTAGCCAGTTATGCGCACTTCTTTTCCTTAAAATCATCGGAGTGTAAAACATTGTCAACCCCAACGCCAATAAACACAATGAACGCCGACGCCCTATGGTTTCAGTGCCGCGTTTCTGTCACAGCGTTGTCAACGCCAACGCATGGAGCGGCCTACTGAGATGTCCACGGTTCCAAGAAGGCAGTTATGCGCCTTTCCTTTGCACTCCAAGCTCCGGCTCCGTTTGTTTCGTAGCTTGAAGAGCGAATGTGTCCCCTGTCCCAGAGAGAAAGTTATGCGCCTTTTCTTTGCTTTCGAAGCTCAAGGTCTTTTGAAGGTGAAGACTAGGCACCCGGCGATCGAAGCACGAGGTCACATAGTGCAGCTTTCGCGTAATTTCGACCACCTGGGGATCATTAACATGCACTGACACCGCACAGCACACCGGTATCTCTTCCGTCGGAACGCTGCTGCCGCAGTTCGCTTAGCACCCGGGTACTGCGGCTTAGTAACCGAGCGCCTTTTTTTTTTGGAGGGGGGGGGGGGGGGCGGGGGAGGGAAGTGCAGTTTAAGACAGTTAATTTGGTTTATTGGGTTTTAACGTCCCAAACCGACTCAGGCTATCAGGGACGCCGTACTGAAGGGCTCCAGCGTTGCCCAGTGCTGCATTGTCTTGTTCATAAGTGACGTTTTATAATTGAACTCAGCATCAGCGCTTCGGTATTTGTTTGAAAATACAAGTTTTTATACTGACGGAGGTATGTCGTAAAAATTGCGGAAGGCACTTAGGTCTACTTTTGTGCTATGAATGCGAAAACATCGTTTTTATATTTTAATTTTTCATTGTTATTTTCTTTGTTATTATTTTTTCTTCCTGGGTAATCACACACCTACTGATCAGCATACAGTCACAAGGCAACGCACACACTATGTTCAGTTTTGTTAGCAAAGAAGCAACGCCGTTTTGTGGCCTGTGGTGTTACGCTCGCCTCGCAGTCGGAAAGACCCGGGTTCAGTGCCTAGCACGTTGGGAAGCTACTCTGTTTTCTTTGATAATACAGTGACGTCATCAGTGATTTCTGGGACCACTCCAGCTTGTCAGCGCCGACGGCGGATTTAGTTTCCCATGAGCCACATAATACTTTTGCATTGATAAACTGCAGACTAAAGCTGGTTTGGCCACTCAGTGCGCGCCCCGTTTCTAACAGAGCTTCACTTGGCGCAAAAGGTTCATGTCAACTACAGCCGGAATCACTGCCGCTACCCAGAGCTCGTTTCCAAATACATTCTTACAGTGGCAATGAGGATGTCGGGCTGCGGACATTCTGCACGTTGGAATTAAATAGCAGCAGCAGTTCGCCAGTAGGCTCACGCGCTGACTTCGTCCTGTGGGGTCTGCCGTTTTTACCTACGCAGCGCACTTGCACTTCGAAATTCAAATAAAGAACAGATTCTTTAGTGCATGTCTCAAGAATGTATTACACGAAAATCGTCAGGCCTCTGGACATTGGTTGGGTATGCAGAACAGTTTCCAAACTTGCTTCAGTACTGTACGCTTACCCAGCAAATCGATCTTGTAGCTTATGCGGTTAGCCAGTTGCAAGCGTACAAGTGATTCCCGTTTAAAGCTGAATGAATTAAACCACAAAAATTAACCAGCTCTTCGCACCTCACCTGCCACCCCTGGAAGGTGGCGTGTTACGCTGCTAGCCACCCTCCGTGATCATCCCGTGGCAGCCGCCTTTCGTTTGTCCCTTCCTCCTCTCTTGACCTGGCAGGTGGCAGTTTCGCTCTCCAACTACCTGCCATCGTTGTCAGCCAATGTGTTAAGCGAACGCTGACTCAGCCGACTACGATGAGGAATCCAGGAACAGCGGCCAAAGACCTTTGGTCAAAAAACGCAAGTTGAGGATAATCAATTATCCCTGTCTGACATTCCTTGGGAAAATACTTTTGGTAAAGTGTTACGAAGCAGACGTGCATCACTCCGCCAGCACCAAGGGGGGCTCGATTTGCGCACCATTTTCATGAACAATTTTTTGAGACAGCCATTCGTCATTGCGCTGCCCACTTCCTCATTGCGTGAAAATAACTTCCTTGCTACACCTGTGGTAGCGCCGCATCCCTTCCGGCCTCCGAAATGGATCAGTGAATAGGACGCTCATCTGGTGAGTACAAGTATGCGTATTTAATCCCGGCCTTAGCGGCTGTCTTTTCCTGGAGTAGAACGCAAAAGAATCCGTGCGCTGTGTGATGTCAGTGTACGTTAAAAATACCGAGGTGATCCAAAATATTCCAAAACCCTCCCCTAGGGTAGCTGTTTATCTCCTCGCTTTTTCCACTTACTGCACTGTCAGTGTGAGTCTGTCTGCAATTAGAAAATTGTTTTTACTTCATTTTTATTACGCATTTAAGGTACTATAATATGCACTGGAATGAGAACATTTCGGGAGAGATCTGCCTCATCGAAATCTGAATTGTGAAGAAAAGACCAACACTCCGACCAGGTTGTCGCGAGAGGTGTGCCGCCCGGTGTAGACTATAGGCACCTTCTTTAAGGTTGATTGGGTGGGTGCGGGAGACGCATCTTTAATGTGAAATCAATACTAATCTCATTAGAAGGAAAGCTGGCGGTGTGTGTGTGTGTCTGTGCGTGTGTGTAGCGGTGGCGCAGTGGTTATGGTGCTTGACTGCTGGCCAGAACACGCGTGTTCGATCCCAACCGCATTTTGTTTTAACGATTTGCTAGAGGCCCGTGTGTTTTGCGATGTCAGTACAGGTTAAAGAACCTTAGGTGGCGGAAATTATCCGGAGCCCTCCAGTACGGTGTCGCTCATTGCCTAAGTTGCTGTTGTGCGTTAAGCACAACAAACCACCCTGCCGCTGTGGTGGCTCAGTGAATATGGCGCTCGGCTGCTGATTCGAAAGTCCCTCGATCGATCCCTGCCAAGGCAGTCGAATTTTGACTGAGGCGAATTTATACAAGATTGCGTACTTTGCGATGTCATTGGATGTTGAGGAACCCCAGGTGGTCAAAATCTCTGGTGCCCTTACTATAGCGTCCCACATAGCCTCAGCCGCTTTGCGACGTTAAACCCTCACAAACGATAAAAATTCCCGTCTGCAGGACTCGATCTAAGTTGGGGTATGCCGGCAAGCCAAGGGCTGCCTTGTATGCTGCTCTAATGATGCTGTTAAGTGCGTCTTCGTCCCCGCGACGCAGGTGACAGTACGGGAAAGCGTGCATGTTACTACTTATCACGAAGGATTGGGTGATTCTGCACAGGCCGGCTTCTCTCATGCCCCTGGGACTGGTGGCAATGTGCGTCGCCAGCCCGTCTGTGTGGTGCGGCGTGACGCGTAGCCAGTGTATTCCTTCCGTGTTGTATTATTCTCAATCAACATTCCAAGAACTCTGAACGTGGCTACCGGAGGTGTCGGATTGTTCTCAGCGTGTAACTCGAAGGTCGGGTTTCACCTGTGAGGCTTGTTTGTTCCTTATAACTGAGTTCCTATGCAACCAGTGAACACGCTAGGCCATCTCTCTGCACGAAAGAGTGTCCCTTGTCGATGGCCCGTTGTAATTGCAATCTCTGCTTCGGATCCGGAATTGGTCCATATGGTGATGTCGGCGTATATAGAAAATATGGAGGACGAGGAGGAATCGAGGGGAAGCAAATCAAAGGGGTCGACGTGGGGCGAGTCCCCACAGTTTCCATGTGTGCGTAATGAATCCAGAACACACCCCTGTCGCATTGCCCTCTTAGATGAGTTAGGCCACCCCATAGTATTTTTTTTTTCGTCTTGACTATCTTTCTTGCATTGTTTATTGAGAGGATATTAACTCTCTAAAATAGGTACTTGTGCAATAACGGTGTAGACGTAATACAAGACCCTCACACGAAAACGTACATTATAAATACCAAAAGGGCGAGGAAGCACTTCGATGTATATACTATGCCTACGGAAGACTGATAACGGTACCTGATCTGCCCAGGAACTCCGGTTTGCCCACCTTTGAATCTCGTCGACAAATGCATCGTTTGATAAGGTCATTCGCCAACATCAAATAACATACAAAAATACAAATTAAGTCTTATCTGGAGCATCAAAGAACGCGACAGGCTGGGCACAAAACATGTCATGAACAATACCAATGCCTCAGAGCAGACCCATTTCAAACAAACTGTCGTTTATTCCAATAACGATAGACAGCTGCAATGAGATACCTCGCGATGTGGCCGCCTTAATACACCCGAATGATTTTGTTGGCAGTCAGATCAAGCCAGTAAGTTTTATGCATTTGTTTTAATTATTCTAGTGAAGGTTTTTGATGCTTTCGACGCTTACATGAAAATACAACGCCTTTTTGCGTGCTTCATGAGCTGGTTTGTTGCGCAGAAGCTTAACAGTATGCTCATGTGATCTTTCTTCTTGTGATTGTCTGTGATGGACCAATCATTTTAAGGCGAAAGGCTTTGATGGCTCATATTCTCGGCCAGGTCACACCCGGTGTAACGCTGTCTTTCACGAAAAACGCGGCAACTAATCAGGATAGGAGAAAACGAATGATAGCATCAGATAGAGGTGACAAGGTAACACCGACGCCAAGTTTGATGACTGCAGAGTGATTAGTTAATTAATTCTAGCCAAGTATAGCAAAAACAAAGAAAAAACGAAATGCGTCGATATAGCGACGGGAATGGTGCGACTTCACATCAACCGGAAGTTGTCAGCAGAGTGAAAATTGTCACAGCATGGGCGGGAATAACACCATCTGCTAGGCTAGTTGGTTGTGATCCAAATGTATCAGCAGCGCGAACTCAAACCAGGAAAGAGGAGAAGATAGTAAAGAGCGCTGAACTTCCAACTTTTATTTGAGAATAAACACACACTGGGTAAAAGCCCACCAGGGGGAGTAATCAAGGCACGCGATCGAACTGGTACCCGCACGTCGTCCAGGGCATCAAAAGATAACAAGAATCCCGCTGTGCACTGCATGTAATGAAATGAAGAACGAATGAGATGCGGAAAAAACAAAAGGAAAGGGGAAAAAAAAGGGTTGTGTGTGCACGAATGACAAAAAAAGATGGAAAAAAATGAAAAAACAGGCATGAGTGTGCATGAATGACAAAAAAGATGGAAAGAATGGAAAAACCGGGTTGAAGGCACGAATTTTACTAAAAGCATGAGTAGGCGAGAGGGCGGTGGAAAGGTTAGCGATACGAAGGATGAGTGCCAACAATTAACACGGCTAAAAGGAAAAGCAATATGTCAAATGTGCCTCTAAAAACCAGGTAAAATAATAATAATAATAACAATAATAATAATAATAATAATAATAATAATAATAATAGATATTTATTCATCACAACGATGAAAAGGGCCGAGGAAAAAAGCCAGCAAGGCTTGACGAGCCTTCGGCCCCTACATATACAAAGGCATCAGGGGAACAAAGAATACATATTGTGCAACAGTATCACAATAACAAAAATAGTACTACAAACTTTTGATGCAAACATTGAATAAAAAGGAAAAATGAAAAGATTATAAAACCAGACTAATTATTTAAACACAGGAAATGTTTACAAAGGTCAGGGATCGGCGTACTAATTATGTCAATATTTTTATGATGTAACGTGTTTAGGTGTTTAGGCAGCTGGAAGGCAATCATTTGTAATCTGTAGTTTGTTCTTGGAGTTTTAGACAAAACCAGACAAGTTTTAGACAAAACCAGACATGAGTCCAGGAGTTTTAGACAAAAACCAGACAAAACCAAACAAATCAGACAAAACCAGAGAGAAAGGTGATTTCTTTTTCAGACAGCGAGATAGATATAATGCTTACTTAACCTTCCTTAAGCCATGAGATGTAGGCGCTTCAACGATTTCGCGCGTCAGTTGGTTTCTGTGCTTTTTCAAGACGGTTGCTTCCTTAAAATTAAGAATACCTTTCTTTTTGCTGTCACATACCCGGCAATGGGCTGGCATGTTCCTCAATGGCGCCCCAGTTAAATCATTCTTATTGTAGCGAACCACGACGGCCGTGCCTGATACCGCCTAGGCCGATCGCTGCCAGAGCGCCGACGACGACGAAGCGTCGCTAAAAGACGGAAGTGCCGCCGCGCTGCACGAGATCGCTTGGGTTGGACTGGCCGTCTTCTGCGCTGCCCGCCGTTCTGCTCGCCGTTTCGTGTCGCCTGCTGTGAACACCACGCCTTGTGCCATTTGTGCAGAAACCCCCTTTCACTTGGTGGTAACAAATTCTGTCTTTTCTCTGTCAGGTGCAGCCATCGGTACTTGCCAGTAGCCGGAACGTAGGTCAATGGACGAAAAGTACTCAGCGCCTTGGAGGCTATCAAGAGCGTCGTCGATGCGGGGAAGAGGGTAATTGTCCTTGCGGGTAATTTTGTTGAGGCGGCGGTAATCGACACAAAATCGGATTGAACCATCCTTCTTCTTGACAAGTACCACCGGCGAAGACCAAGGGCTATGAGACGGACGGATGACACCACGTTGCAGCATGTCCTCAACTTGTTCGGTAATCACGCGGCGCTCTGCCGCCGACACTCGATATGGCCGCTGGCGAAGAGGCGGGTGAGAGCCGGTCTCAATGCGATGAGTGACGGTGGAAGTCCGGCCTAGAGGAGTGTGGGCGACGTCGAAAGAGGAGCGAAACGTGTGTAGAATAGATAAGAGCTGCGTCCGGTAGGCGGAAGGAAGAGCGTCCTCGATGCCGGCTTGGAAGAAGGCGTCGGGCTACGGATCAGGCGCTGCATCAGGATGAAGAGCATTGATGGAGGCACTGCGGGAGGTCACAGGGGCATCCAGGTTAGAGAGAAAGTGGGCAGGTTGAACTGAACCAGGAGACTCGCCACGTAGCAGGGTAAGCGGGCAGGGAGACGGATTGTAGACAATCATCGTCGCGAGACCTCCGTGAACATCGAGAACAGCAGACGGCAGCGGCAGGTTTTTGCGATGGACGAAGGAAGACGACGGCGTAAATAAAACCCTGACGGCGGGCGTGGCAGGACACGAGAGGGATACAAGCGCTGAAGCCTCCGGAGCGATGTCGACGTTTTCAGTTACGATGATCTTCTGCGGACACAGAGAATGGTGGTCGTCGGCCGGTTCGTCACACAATGCAGAAAACTATTCTTCAGCGCGGGCGCAATCTATCACGGCGTTATTTTTTGACATGAAGTCCCACCCGAGAATCACGTCGTGGGAACAAGACGGCAGGACCACGAACTCAACACTGTACAAAATGCCGGCTATGACGACCCGCGCTGTGCATGCGGCCAAAGGTGCGATCCTCCCTTCGGCAGCAGTCCGAAGCGACAAACCAGAAAATGATGTCGTCACTTTTCGTAACCGACGGGCCAGTCTCTCATGAATCACTGACACAGCAGCACCCGTACCGACTAGCGCGTACGCAGAAAAACCATCGACTGACACCAATAGAATGTTCACGGGAGAAAGTTGAGGCCTTGATCTGTTTGAAGAGCACGCAGTTCTTGCCTCGGAAACTGCGGAATTTAGTTTCCCTCGTCAGCAGATGTAGAGCGACGGTGCATTGGTGAAAGTGAACGGCGACCTGGGGACGGGGATCGACAAGTAGTATACGGACGATCGTCAGTGGCGTAGGCTTCCGTAGGTGGAACAGAACGGAGCAGCTGAGGTGAGCCGGCAAGAGGCGCCACCACTGTAGGGGCGACCATGCGGCGACGACAGTGGCGGGCCACATTTCCGGGGAAGCCACACGAAAACATTATAGGACGATTGTCCGGTGTACGCCAAGGGTTGTAATGTGGCGAAGGGGGAGGATGAAGCGGAGCTGCTGGTGGGGCTGGTGCCGGGCGCAGAACAGGCTGACGAAGTGGTAACGCCGGAGGCTGTGCAGCCACGGCGGCGTACGTCAAGAGCGCCGCCACAGGGGTGGATTGGCGATAATGAGCTTTGGCGCCGGCGCACGTCAAAGGAGGGATGGAAGGAACTTCAGGGGGAGGAGGAAGAGCTTCGGCCACTTGTTCGCGGATGACGCGCTGCAGCGAAGGCACACGAGGAGATGGAGCGTCAGGACTCGGGTGGACGAGAGACAGCTCTGGGGCAGCAGTAGCGACTGGTCGGAGTCGGACTGCAAAGCGGCCAGAGGCTCCGGGTGCGGGAGTGGAGAGCGAGTGAGGAGACGGCGCTTGCGGAGTTCGTCGTAGCTCTGACAGTGTGCGATGACGTCGACGACAGTTGCTGGATTTTTGGCCAGAAGCATCTGGAACGTGTCGTCATCAATGCCCTTCAGTATGTGGCCGATCTTGGCGCGCACAGACATCGAACCATCCACACGCTTGCACAGGTCTACCACATCCTCAATATCGCTAGTGAAATTTTAGCCAGGCAGCTGCGCCCGAGCATTATGTTCTATTAACCTTTCATTTAAACATCTTCCTCTTTGGCCTATGTAAACCTTACGCAAGTTAAAGGCATGGAGTATACAACACCCTCCGCACAAGGCACAATAGGGTCTCGGTGCCTGGATGTGCAGCTACTGTTCTTTTTCTTTTTGTTAACTTTGTTACACAGGCTTGACAGGCACAATAAGGGCTGAAAAGACTATGTGTACGCCTGCTTTTCTACCAATTTTGTTCAGATTATGCGATATCTGGTGCAAGTACGGCAGAACGGCGACCCTTTTGTTCCGCTGTCGCGTATCATCCGGGGCTTTACTTTCATGCTTCCTACCTATGAGGACTTCTTTTTCTACAAACGAAGGAAGCGATTGCGATTGCCCTGATTGCGTCAGCCTCACCACGTGGTTCGATAAGCAGTCTTGCAACTTGTGTTCACAAGATTTTGTGAGTGCATTCTTAAAAGTTGATTTCATGCTGTTCCTCTTTACAAGTTTTGAGTGGGCTGAATCGTAGGGTAGGAAAGGCATAGTGCCTCTTGGTTCAAATAACCAGCACACGTGGCTCTAAGCCGCCGCGGTGGCTCAGCGTTTATGGTGCTCGGCTGCTGACCCAAAAGACGCGGGTTCGATACCGGCCGCGGCGGCTACAATTTCTTTGGAGGAGAAATTCTAGAGGCCCGTGTACTGTGCGATGTCAGTGCACGTTAAAGAACCCCAGGTAAAGAGCCTTAGTCGCTTTGGGACGTTAAACCCCATAAACCAAACCAAACCAAACCACACGTGGCTCTCCCCGAAAAGCACCTTTAACTCCAGAAACCATATAGAGTTTTGCTCTGGGTATTCATGGGTAACTTCAAGAGGTGCCATAGTATTAGAAAAACCCTGGAGGACTTGAGTTGCTTCTGTTTTAAATGCTTCAGTGTCACAATCTAAGAGAACCAAGAAGTCATCAACGTACCGGAAAATTTTGAGAACGCTTGGAGACTCGAGCTTGTCCTTCAGGGATCTCTCATGCTTGGCCATGAAAAGGTCGCTCAAAATGGGGGCAATGCATGAGCCTATACAGATGCCTTGCTTCTGTATGAATCTCAAACCGTTCCGCTCAGTTACTGTTGATTTTAGGTAAGCGCACAGCAACTCGATGAAGCCGTCCGCAGATACGCCACACTCATTTTGGAACAGCGTGAAATCAACATTTAAGAATGCACTCACAAAATCTTGTGAACACAAGTTGCAAGACAGCTTTTCGAACCAAGTGGTGAGGCTGACGCAATCAGGGTACCCGCAATCCCTACTTTTGTCTGTAGCAAAAAAGTCCTGATAGGTATGAAGCACGAAAGTAAATCCCCGGATGATACGCGACAGCGGAACAAAATGATTGCCGTTCGCCGTACCTGCACTAGATATAAGCATAATTTGAAGAAAATTGAAGAAAATCTGAAGAAAAGCAGGCGTGCACGTAGTCTTTTCAGCCCCTCTGCGCCTGTCAAGCCTGTGCAACAAAGTCAACAAAAAGAAATGGAACAGTAGCTGCACAACCAGGCATCGAGACCCTATTGTGCCTTGTGCGGAGGGTGTTGTATACTCCATCCCTTTAACTTGCGTAAGGCTTACATAGGCCAAACAGGATGATATTTAAACGAAAAATTAATGGAACATAAGAATTATTTAACTGGGGCGCCGTTGAGGAACGTGCCTGCCCATTGCCGGGTATGTGACAGCTAAAAGAAATGTATTCCTAATTTTAAGAAAGCAACCGTCCTGAAAAAGCATAAAACCAACTGACGTGCGAAATCGTTGAAGCCGCCTACATCTCAGGGCTTAAGGAAGGTTGCGTAAGCACCCCATCTATTTGGCCATCTGAAAAAGAAATGACCTTTCTCTCTGGTTTTCTCTGATTTTAGCTCCGTTTTAGAGGCACATTTCACATCACGCTTTTGCTTCTAGCCGCGTTAATTGTGGGCGCTCATCCTTCGTATCGATAATCTTTCCACCGTCTTCCCGGCTCCTCATCCTTTTAGTAAAATTCGTGCCTTCAACACTGTTTTTCCATTTTTTACATCTTTTTGTCATTCATGCACACTGAAGCCTGTTTTTTTGTTCATTTTCTTTTTTTGTTTTTTCGCATGTCATTCGTGCTTCATTTCATGCAGCGCAGTGTACAGTGTGATTCTTGTTATCTTTTGATGCCCTGGACATCGTGTGGGTACCAGTTCGATCGCGCGCCTTGATTACTTCCCCTGGTGGGGTTTTACCCGGTGTGTGTATATTAGTGCGGGTTCAGTTTTTGCTCAAATAAAAGTTGGAAGTTCAGCGCTGTGTACTATCTTCTCCTCCTCCCTGGTTTGTGTTAACGCTGCTCATACATATGGGCGGGAAAACGCCGAATTTGCGTCAAGTTAGATTTAAAATGTGTAATTAAGCGTAAGTAGTACTCAATAGCACCGAAAAAGGTATAATTTGGGTGAAAATTGCTCAAAAGTGAGGAAGACTACGTGATGACGTCACCTCAGACGAAGGGACGTCGAAGCAGTGTGATCCGCCTCCAACCAACAAATGTCGACACGCTGCGTATGCGCAGTGCGACGTCATAGCTTTCTCTCGCCACGCTCTTTGCTGTGTCGTGAAAAGAACTCACGGACGGCGAATTCAAATCAGTGCAATGAGTCGCAAACGGCTTCCGCCTTCCCGTACTTAAGAGATATCTAACTGCTTTGAAAGAATTTTTGTGTTTACACATTGCGTACCCAATCCTGCCTTAGTCACCAAAAGGCACATGACACTATTGAATAAAGGAAAAGAAGAAGAAAACGCACCACGCAGTCGGGTTCCTCGTGGTTACCGCGCGGTGGCGCCACATAAATACTTCAGACACCGTGGGCGTGGTGTTCACACAATCCGCACGGGGCGTAACAGAGAATCAGCAAAGTTTTTAGCAGTTCTGACGGCGTCCAGCTCTTCACTGGCCGCTTATTCACGCAGTTCTAGCCCGCTGTGTCCTGTCCATATTCCACTCATTGTCCAAGCAGGATTACAACGCTGACGACCCAACTGTGGGGAGACCCCTTGTGAGTAACACTGTTGTGTTACGCATTGCACGCCTTCTTTTTTTTTTGTGCACGAGTCACGTTATATCGATATTTTCAACGCTAATATGTTTTCCCGGTTGCATGAAATGAATGGTTTTGTCGAAATTAGTGTGGCTTCTGTCTGTATGCTCGGCTGTCCGTTGTTTCGCGCTGTGTTTTAGAAAGGAACGCCAGATTTTCTACGCAGTTTTCGCCTGCAAAACGAGGTGCAGCCCAGCATGCGTCCCGCAGTTTTGTGTCTTTTTGCTTGGCCTTGGTTTGGCGCCGCGTATGCAATCAGGAGAGCATGACCATGCTCATAAGAAAATGTCTTGGTTGCAGCATTCAAATAGTGAACTTTCTCGCCCTCGCAGTTTGTCTAGACACTTCACTGGCAGCCACCTCAAGCGGTTCTACCTCGCTGTACAACGCCCACTTTACCTTGCACCACCAAGTAGGACTGGGACGCCGACGACACAACTGAGGATATCCTACGTGAGTACATTTGTTTTCTTGCACATGGCTCGGTTGATGTTTTTTGTGCGGGTATCACAGAAAGCAGCATGCATTTCTACGTCCCCCATACCAGCAGCACGCGTTGTCAAAATTGAGTCAGCCTTCATCAAATATCACGTTTTCTGCACAGAGTATTCACGAGAAGTCCGGTGCGGGAATAGAAGTTCAAAGTTCCTGGAATACGCATTCTTTCACTTAATGAACTGCCTCATCAGCTGTCACTCAGCGAGCCATTCCGGGAGATGCAAAGTCAGCGTATATTTTTAGCTGCGGCAGGTGAAATTCTAGAGCGCGAACTGAACAGAAGAAAGAAGCTGTGCCATTATTAGTATATCCAATATATTCAGTGAAATTTTCCAAAGTTATTGGTTCATAACCTCAGTACGGGCCTCGTAACTTTGCCTCGCGAAGCGCGACCATATTTATCTCCAATTATCGCATGCAAGCGCTGCTGGTTCTATGTCGTGCGAGATTGTAGCTACTTGATTTTCGCACCTTACCTAGACAGTTCTTTCTCAGCTTTACGTGTAGCGCGGCTCAGAGCAGCGATGATTGTATTCTTCGACGACTGCAAAGCGTGCTTTTTGCTATTGCCGTCGCCAAGCTGTTAAGTACAGTCGCGATCAGAATATTGGGGTACTTGGGAAACTGTGGCAAAATATGGCAAAACTACGTTCTGCGCCACCTAATGCGCAAGGCCGCACTTTCGCCCCATGAAGACATCTATGTACCTGCACTCCTACCTTGTGCGTGCCGTACGTATCGATTGAGAAAACTTTATTCCGGTATTCGGTAGAGCAGGCGAGCCTGCTCATAGCGGCTGCATCATAACGAACGTTCGCTTATTTCGAACGAGGGTAGTGCTATCGTGAAAATATGCATTAGGGCAATGGGGACTGCATTTCGGATACAACGAACAACCATGACACCGTAACTGAGGACTTCGTAACGAACGGATAGGAGCAGCAAATTCGGCCGAGCAGTCGAAAAACCCGCTTATTTGTTAAGCGTGGAGTATGAAACTGGCTCCGTCCACTCATGACACCCGCCCTCTAAACGATTGCGTTCCCAAATAATGCAGTAGGGAAAGCGACAAATTGATAACGAACCGACAGTTTTACCAAACTGAGCTGTCACAAAAAAAAAATAGCCTTGAAAAGCGACCCCTGCGCTGGTGGAAGGGGCCGCAAACTTTCATGTTAAGTTGCAATACCGGCTGTGAACTGGCGGCTCTTTATTCTCATCGGCAAGTCCAGCCAACTGATACTTTGGGGCGTGCGCTTTCGTACGCTTCGAGCCGAATTGGAAGTCCTGCATAATGCCTGTCTTTATGTTATTCGTGGAGTGTGCAACAAGACAGGCGTTTGTTAAGGGCGATGGAAATTATCTTCTCGTGTGGCTTCTGAAATCATCCGTGACGTGGCGAAAAATATAGGAGCTTCTATTCGCTCTTGACAAATTTGCTACGCACCACGTGTTGCCTTCAAAGATTATGGTGCCAATCGTCTCCTAGCCACCGAATAACAAGTGCAGGATTCAGCCACCGTGCATGCGCGTCGTTCATGGGCTAATTATGTCTCATCATCGGCTCTGCACACCGCACGTGCTATTACCACAGGATGCTGAAGGTGGTGATGTTCCGTTTCAGATATCTTTGTTCGCCGCCATGCAAATGAATGAGGCGGCGTGCATAGGAAATTGTTTCCCTGAAACACAGTTCATAAGCCAGGAAGCGACACAAGACGCGGCGAAAGTTGCGCGTGATTCGACACATGTTGAATTGTAACAACGCGTTGTTGATGCACAGATGGCTGGACATGACTTCGCCTGGGATGACTTCGAGACATGCGAATCATGACGGCGACACTGCAAAGTGATACAGTGTCGAAGCCATTATTCGCCAAGTACGATAACTCCCCGACTCTCAAGAATCTGGGGACGAGGATGCCGAGCTGCCACCAAATTCCATAAACGCTTTAACCGCCATTATTTAAATCACGTTCTTAGAGCAGCTTCTTGCTTGGCCTCGGTTGGAAACATACGTACGCACGCTTTTCAGAGCTTGGAAAGCGTCGTGATGTCGTCTACTTCGAAGAAGGCGACGTGCATATTGAACGTTGCTGAGAAACGAAAGTTTCTTTCTTCGGACTTATTTCTGGCTGAAAAGGAAAAGTACACTTACTACGAACATCGAATGCAATGGGCGCTACTATTGCGTTCGTTATAAGTGGGCACGACTCTATTCTTTGCTACTAACCGCCACGGTGGTTCAGTGGTTATGTTGTTCGGCAGCTGGCCCGAAAGACGAGAGTTTAATCCTCGCCAAGGCGGTCGCATTTAAATGGAGCCAAGAGACGATGTAAGCGAAATTTAAAAAAACCTAAGGTGGTCGAAATTATTCGCGTGCTTTGCGATGCGATGTCGCTTTCGGCAATAGACCCCCTAAACCAAATCAATCAATTTTGAATTTTGACTTTTACTCCTAAAATGTAAAGGGTGATTACTCAATGTTAGCCAGTTGTGTACTCATTCTTACATTATGTGTCCATAATATGTTTCGCTCTACAATATACGTGCACATACAGCACCAACTTACTATCACGATTTTTTAAATAAATATCTGAGAACTTTGAAAAAGTCATCTTGCATTTATTTACGCAGGCTATGCCGCGCCCAGCTCTGCAAATGTATTCATTGAATCAACAGATATACGGCATCACGGGCATCAAAATACAGTGTATTTAACTATTTCTGATAGTTTCCGATTCCCATGTCACCACCCCAGAGTCTGCGGCAGCCAGCAGAGAATTTTCTCGTTAACCCCTCTTTCTCCTCTTTGTGGACCATGTCGCACCCGGAGACATACTAGGCGTTTCAGGGAAGCCAGCCATTAATTTTTAAACGCAGGGTCTTGTGTAAAGGGAAGCTCTTTGCTGTGTAGTAGTATCAGTGGTGGCGTACGTCTAAAAATATTCGAATCGTGTTAACCAGTAAATTGTGTAACTAATTCTTGTAGTTCACTTGCTAACTGTGACCGATAGCCACCTGATTGCAATGAAATATTTGTAGGAGAACATTATTGATGGCCGTATCCGTTTTTGGAGGAAATAAAGGGCCGGAGCAATCAAGTAATTACAAATTTCCGTCAGGATCTGCTCCCACCGTAGAGAGCTCGCCGCAGTTGGCCGCGGCATCGCAAAGAGCACACGTGTTTTCGGTGATGATTTAAGGCCACTTTTCGATCTGCTCATTACACAGCTCGGCTCAGATTTTTCCTGCCTGCTACTAACGCTGGGGAGTTGTACTTTGTTGTGCGTCTGGATTATGACTGCCAAAATTTTGTTTGAGATCTCGTGCTTAGTTGTCACAGTATACAAGGCTTGCAAGCATGATCTCTGCTTTGTGGTGAGCAGATAGGTGTCGCTAAGTGCTTATTGAATTTGTAAATTCTCTCTTCAAAAGAAAATTTCTCATCCTAAATGCGAGCTGCTTTTTTTTGTTGAGGTTGACATGCAGGAGGGAAATAGCTTCAAGTTCATCGCATCAATGCACCCTAGAATACACACAACGTTCTGCACAACGCATAGACAACTGATCGATTCAATCTTTAAGTGCTAGAGTGCTACGAAAGACGTCAACGTGGAACTCCACCACATATTGTGGTTTATTCCAGCACAAGGTATTGGATAACGTTGCCTACATTGGCTATGATATGCCAGCTATCTTAATACGCCTCAAGAAACCAAGTACCTCAACATACGACGGTAGACACACTACGGGCATTATTTTGAAAGCTTGCATGAATGCACTCCTCATTGTTCGGGATGTATTTGACGCGGTGCGTTTCCTAAAAATGTCCACATCCTGTGCGCTATTTTAGCGTCAATCTTTAGCGACGAGCAGTCTGGCATTCTTGAACCATCGCAAGAAAATATTGCTTTCAGAGTAAGCGGGACAAAAAATAAAATCTGATTTTCCCTACCACCACACATTCTATTAATTTTACTCGCAGGAGCGGTGCGCTTTCCTGACCGCCACGACGAAGGTTGTGTTCTGGGCTCATTCGAGGACAACGACCGGCTTGGAAGGGTGGTGAACACAACAAGCAAGGGACCCCTAGCGCCGTATTCCCTCATGGAACAGAATTCGTTCGGGCGGCAGCCACCTGCATTGAAAGGAGATGTGTTCAGCTGCCCCTGGCCCTCCTGCGACTACGTTTCACCGAACTTTGCCGATGTAACGAGACACTTGCACCTTCATGAAAGAGGAAAGCCATTTCAATGCTCGCTTGCGAAGTGTGACTGTAAGGGAGATATGCAGCGCCAGTCAGGAGGACGACCGTGTGAGTGTCTCATGTGCCCTTTTACAACTGAAGACTCTACAACGCTAACTCGGCACAATCGTACGCACAGTAGCGAAAGCCCCATCGGTCGCGACACGCGTCCTTTTACAACTGAAGACTCCGCAATTGTCACTTCACAGGGTAGTAGGGACACTGGCGAAAGCCCCTTGACTCGCCCCACGTGTCCTTCTACACCTACAGAGTCTACAAATGCCACTCCACATGATAGCACACACGCCGTCGAGAAACCCGCAGAGTGCGAATTGGAAACTGTTACAACTGCAGACTCTTACACCTTAATTCGGCACGAGCATACGCACACAGTGGAAAGACCCCTCAAGTGCGATAAGTGCTCTTTTAGAACTCCAAGTTCTGCACATTTAGCTCGTCACGA
This sequence comes from Amblyomma mixtum, assembly GCF_055824585.1. NCBI lineage: Eukaryota > Metazoa > Arthropoda > Arachnida > Ixodida > Ixodidae > Amblyomma > Amblyomma mixtum. The sequence continues at coordinate 73,940,869 of NC_143018.1, forward strand.
GCGTACACACACTGGGGAGAGACCCTTCAAGTGCAATATATGCCCTTACACAAGCGCGGATTCTTCAAAGTTAACTCGCCACGAGCGTACGCACACTGGGGAAAGACCCTTCAAGTGCAATATGTGCCCTTTCACATGCGCAGATTCTTCATACTTAACTCGTCACGAGCGTACGCACACTGGGGAAAGACCCTTCAAGTGCAATATGTGCCCTTACACATGCGCAGAATCTATAAAGTTAACTCGCCACGAGCGTACGCACACTGGGGAAAGACCCTTCAAGTGCAATATGTGCCCTTTCACATGCGCAGATTCTTCATACTTAACTCGTCACGAGCGTACGCACACTGGGGAAAGACCCTTCAAGTGCGATAAGTGCTCTTATAGAGCTGCAAGTTCTTCAGATTTAACTCGTAACGAGCGTACGCACACTGGGGAAAGACCCTTCAAGTGCAATATGTGCCCTTTCACAAGCGCAGATTCTTCAAACTTAATTCGGCACGAGCGAATTCACACGAGGGATGACGCTTGAAGTGGGACATGTTTGCTTTTTCAGCCTCTGTGCGAGAGGGCCTTAATGCGCCGCATGCTGACGCACGCTAGCGCAGAAGGCTATCGCAGTTCTCTGTGCTCATTTACGAGTTGAAATTGAGAGGATCTATCAGAGCATGCGTTCGGTCACGGGCAGATCGGCGCGCCAATGCCAGGAATTTACTTGCCACCGGAGTCCTCTCCTGTGCGCATTAGCAGATAAACAAGCGTCCTCGATGAGTCGTGAAGTGAGACGTATTTTTTTTTAAATTCTGACGGATATCTGTACTCTAAGGCTCGGTTCCTAATGGAGAGATCAATGCAGAATTTTCGCACCTTTTATTTTTTATTCCTCGCTGCGCATTGCTGCACTGTCTTGCTGATAAGTGATTTTTTAGAACTGGACACTGCATCAGTGCTTCGATTTTTATCCGAACTGAAGAAGTTTGTGTACTGCAAGAGTTACGGAGCAAAACCTACAGAGGACACCTAATACTAGTGACGAGCTTAGAATTTTAAAGCGTGTTTTTTGTATAGTTATTTTACATTTCTATTCATATATTTTCGATTCTTTCTTAATTGGACACCTTTTCGTTAGCATTGCACGCGCGCCTTTGTTCGCCAAGAACGTGGTTTTCTGGCCTATGGGATGTGTGCTCGCCTCGCAATCGAAAATACCTAGGTTCAATCCCTTGCACCTTCGGAAGAAATGTTATTTTTCGGTGTATACCACGGTGACGTCATCTGGCAGTTTCGTTACCACTGCTGCTGGTCAACGCTGACCTGGCGTTTCGTTTCCGATGAGCCGCATGATGCTTTTGCATTGATAAACTGTACACTACAGCTGGCTTGGCCACTCAGTGCTCGCCGCTTTTCGATGATAGCGTAACTCGATGCAGAAGATCCATGACGACTGCAGTGAAAGGAGTGTCAGCAGGCAGTGCTCCCTTCCAAGTACTAGCTTAAAATGAGGTCGAGAAAGTCGGGCTGCGGACATTATGCATGTTGCAATAAAATTACCCCAGCAGTCCGCAAGAAGGCTCGCGTGTTGACTTGGTCCTGTGGTGTCTGCGATGTATCTGCGCTGCTCATTCGCTCTTAGACATAAAAAAAAAACATACCTCCAGTACATGTCTCAAGAATTTGTTACAAGAAAACTTTCATGCCACTCGACATTGGTACGATATGGAGCACAGTTCTCGAACTTGCTTCAGTACACTATGCATGCCCAGCACATCTATCTTCTAGCTTATGCGTGGAGCCAGTTGAAAGCGCTAGACTGAAATGACAGTTGTTTCAGTCAATCAACATATCTCGGTTCCTCCGAGCCGCGCCATAAGGAGAGGGATAAAGGAGGGAGTGAAGAAAGAAAGGAAGAAACTGATGCCGAAGTGGATGGCTCCAGAATAAAAAAAATAGCCGCGATTCAACTACTTCTAAACCTGGCTAGAGAACGAAAGCTATGGTGTATCGGGCAACTATCAGCGGCTTGGCCTCTGTAACGTTGAGTGCTTTCCGGCCACTGTATCAGCAGCGCACCCACAGGCAGCAGGCAGCGAACCCTGGCAGGTGGAAGTTAATGGTTGACCAGGAGAGTTGGCTCACTCTATGGACGCTGCGGCCTATTGCAGAAGTGCCGCGTGTCTGCCACAGCGTTTTCAGCGCTAACGCAAGCAGCCCACATCTCTCATCAACCCAGGTATCCAGGCAGCCTTAACCCAGGTACCTATAAGTGCGATTCAGTTGTCCTCTGACCCAGAGAGCAAGTTATGCGCACTTCCTTTTCTTAAAATCATCGGAGTGTAAACCGTTGTCAACGCCAACGCCAATGAGCACAATGAACGCCGACGCCTTACTGCTGCAGTGCCGCGTTTCTGTCACAGCGTTGTCAACGCCAACCCATGTAGCCCACTACTGAGATGTCCACTGTTCCAAGAAGGCAGTTATGCGCCTTTCGTTTGCATTCCAAGGTCCCTAGCTTGAAGCGCGACTGCGTCCACTGTCCCCGGGAGAAAGTTTGCGCCTTTCGTTTGCTTTCGAAGCTCAAGGTCATTTGAAGGTGAAGACTAGGCACCCGGCGATCGAAGCACGAGGTCACATAGTGCAGCTTTCGCGTCATTTCGACGACCTGGGGGTCATTAACGTGCACTGACAACGCACAGCACACGGTATCGCCTCCGTCGGAGCTCTGCTATAGCAGTTCGCTTATCACCCGGGTACTCCGACTTAGTAACCGAGCGCCTTTTTTTTTTTGGGGGGGGGGGGGGGGGGGGGCGAGGGGGAGGGTGCAGTTTATGAAAGTTAATTTGGATTATTGGGATTTAACGTCCCAAAGCGACTCAGGCTATCAGGGACGCCGTAGTGAAGGGCTCCGGAAATTTCGACCACCTGGGGTTCATTAACGTGCACTGACATCGGACAGTACATGGGCCTCTAGAATTTCACCTCCGTCGAAATTCAGCCGCCGCAGCCGGGATCGAGCCCGCGTCTTTCAGGTCAGCAGCCGAGTGCCGCAACCACTGAGCTACCCAGGCGAGGAAAAAAAAAGAAAAACAAAGGTAAGCGTAATTCGTTATGCGTGCGTGACATTGCTTGGGATCATACGTTTGGTAAAGCGCTACGAAGCAGGCGTGCATCATTTCGCCAACACAAGATGGGCCCTATTTGCGTAGTATTTTGATGGGGAATTACTTTGGACAGCCGTTGGTCATAGTGGCACAGTATTTGTCGTGCCGCACCTGCGGTGGTGCTAGAAACCCTACGCCACCTCCCCCCCCCCCCCAAAAAAAAGGGCGCAGTTAATAGGGTGCTCGGGTGGTGAGCCCGAGGAAGCGGTTTTAATCTCGGCTTAGCGGCTGTGGTTACTTGGAGGCGCAGCGGAAAATGGCTTTTCGGCTATACGATATTAGTGTACGTTAAAAATATCCACGTGATCCAAAATATTGGGAAGCCCTCCATTACAGCACTTGTTTATTTCTTTGTTTTTCCACAAACTGCATTCTCTGTGCTAGCAAATACAGAAAAAAAAATTGGCAGTGTCTTAGCTCAGCTATACCAGGATACACGCAGTGAGAGCTACCTTCGCGTCTCCGCTAGGAAAGACGTTCTTGTCTTCGCACAGGCGTCTCCGCCGCGCATTCTCGCGCGGCGCCGGCTGACGTAGTCGGGCCGGCGCGGCTCTTCGCGCAGCGGCGGGGACGGTGACGAACTCTGACGTCATTGCGCCGCGCTCGTGCTGCTCCTCTCTGGTTTAGCGCATGCGCACTATCAGCCTCCCAGACTCACGGCGAAACGCTTGACTGGGTAGCATAGTGTAGCTCTCGCTACAAAAGGTTTTAAATTTCTATTACGCACTTTTCGGTACTTTGTAAGCACTGCAAAGAGAACATTTCGGGGGAGATCTGCCTGGTCAAGAACTGCATTATAAAAAACAGACTAACTCCCACCAAACTGCCATGAGAGGCCTGCCGCAAGATGCCGCCTTGGCATCTTCTTTAAAGTTGGTTGGGTATTAGTGGAAATCGCACTTTTATTGCGACAGCATTACTACTACCATTACAAGAAAAGCTGGCGGTGTGCGTGCGCGTGTACGTGCGAGTGTGTGTCTCGCGGTGGCGCAAATGATATGGTGTTCGGCTATTGGGCCGAAAGAATCTGGTCGAAAAGTGCATGGTTTGATACTGCTCTTCGCCATCCTCAATTATCTCACACAAAAGAATTTCAGGCTTATATGAAGCATACCAGAACACGAACAGAAACATGACCAAACAACTGCAATCCCACAGTGCACAACCAATGCATACAAGATATCGTTCTTTCCAAGTACTGTAGCCTGTTAGAATTGGTTACTCGAGGTATGGCCACTTTGTCCTCACCCGAAGCATTTTTATCTGCAGTCAGATGAAGCCAGTAAGGTTTAAGTACTTGGTTTCATTCTTGCAGTGTATATTTTTCATGCTTTCTGCCCTGCATGCAAATGTGGCACTTTTTTATTTTTGTTCCTGGGCTGCTTTCTTGCGCAGAAATTTGAGTGTATGCCCATTTCCTTTCTTTCTTTGTTGCTTGTTATCTTTTATAGTTCATGCATTTGTACACGTCATATACCCGCTCCTGTCTTGGCTACCAAAAGGCGGCGGGCGGTATTAAATAAGAAGATAGAGGAAGAAAACAAAACAATGCCCAGTCTTGCTCCACGTGGTTGCCACGTGATGGCTCCACAAAAAAGACTTTACAGAGCGAAGGCGTGGTATTCAGGCAAGCAGTACGAGGCACAACAGAGAGCCAACGAACATTTAACCAGATGCGGCGGTGTCTATAGCTGCTACACTGGCTGCTTAGTGACGCCGTTATTGGGCGCTGTACAGCGTCCAGATTACACCGAATTAAAAAGCCGGACGTGAACGCCGAAGACCCAACTCTAGGGAGACCCTGTGTGAGTGTTTTACGGATTGCGCGCCTCCTTTCTTTTGTGCCCGGGGGGCAATGCAGCTATATTTGCAGCGCCAGTATCTTTTCCATATGACATGAAATAAATGGTTTAGTCGAACTCAGTGTTTCTACCGTCTATCTGTTCATACGCCTGTCGTTTTCCCTCTGTTTTATCAAAGAGGGCGAGCTGTTCCTACCCAGTTTACGTCTGCAAAACTATGTGCGGACGCGCCCCGCAGTGTTACTTCTTATTCCTTGCCCTTGGTATGGCTCCGCAGTCAGAAAGTGAACTTTCTGTAGCGCACGACTTCTCTAGACGCTCCAGAGACAGCCAACTCAAGCTATTCTACTTTAACAGCACTGCATATTCGTCGAGTTGGTTGACATATATCTTGCAAAATTTTTAGCGCGAAGAGCACGGACAGAAAGAATAGACGGCACGAGCGCTGACTATCAACTGGAAGTTTATTCGAAAACGCGCAGAATTATGAAGGAAGATGGTGCGATAAAATCGTTGGTCCAAAACCAAAAGAAGAAAACTAAACACAAGAATCATCTCCAGCCCCTGCTATCAAGTCGCAAAGCACTTGTCCAGATATGCTACCTCTTTCTTCCGTAAAGCAACAGAGGGTTTGGCCACGCACGTGTTTTGAGCCTTGGCGATACTGTATGCCTCATAAATTTCCCTGCACAACACGTTGTCATACTTGTACACAATCGTAGTGTTGTCAAGGTCCGGTAAGCACATGCAGGTCACGAGTTCCTTGCACCCATGGCAGTGCAAAACAAGGTTCGAAGAAACCGTTTTTCTAGAGTCCAGTGAGTTCTTGTGCTCCTGCAGCCGCACTTTAACGCATCTGCCCGTCTGGCCGTAATAAACATTCCCGCAGGCCAAAGGCACCTTGTACACAACCCCTTTTTCGCAGGCGGTGAACTCGCTGGCATGACTGCGAAAAGAGGGTTGTGTACAAGGTGCCTTTGGCCTGCGGGAAGGTTTATTACGGCCAGACGGGCAGATGCAATAGCGTGCGGCTGCAGGAGCACAAGACCTCACTGGACTGTAGAAAACCGGTATCTTCGAACCTTGTTTTGCACTGCCGTGGGTGCAAAGAACTCGGGACCTGCATGTGCTCGCCGGACCTTGACAACACAACGATTGTGTACAAGCATGACAACGTGTTGTGCCGGGAAATTTATCAGGCATACAGTATCGCCAAGGCTCAAATCACGTGCGTGGCTAAACCGTCTGTTGCTATACGGGAGAAACAGGTAGCATATCTGGACGAGTGCTTTGCTCCTTGAAAGCAGAGGCTGGAGATGATTGTTGTGTTTAGTTTTCTTCTTTTTTTTTTTTTGGCCGCCGCGGTGGCTGATTGGTTATGGTGCTCGGCTGCTGGCCCGAAAGACGCGGGTTCGATCCCGGCCGCGGCGGCTAGAATTTCTTTGGAGGAGAAATTCTAGAGGCCCGTGTACTGTGCGATGTCAGTGCACGTTAAAGAACCCCAGGTGGTCGAAATTTCCGGAGCCCTTCACTACGGCGTCTCTCATAGCCTTAGTCGCTTTGGGACGTTAAACCCCATAAACCAAACCAAACCTTTTCTTCTTTTGGTTTTTGCCCAACGATTTTACCGCGCCTTCTTCCTTTATAATTCTACGGGGTTTCGAATAAACTTCCAGTGGTTAGTCAGCGCTCGTGTCGTCTACTCTTTCTGTCCGTGTGTTCCACCCGGCGTGCTTCCCCCGCGCGTATGGATCCCATTGAACTTTCTTGGGCACATTGTGTTGTTGGACACTAAAGTTTCCCGTGAATGTGTGTACACCGGGTGACATCGGTCGCCGTAGTGAATGTTTCTTTGTTTTTGTAGAGGGACGGATGTCCCTTTTTGATGGAGGGTCCAAATAAACTTCTCTTATTTCTGTCCGTGTTTTTCGCGCTAAAAATTTTGCAAGATCATGCTATTCTACCTTGATCTGCAGCGCCCACTTTAACATGAACGACCAAGTAGGACCGGCACGCCAACGACACAACTTACGTGAGTACATTTGATTTCTTGCACATCGGTCGGTTGGCCTTTTCTGTGCGGATGTCGCGGAAAGCCGCACGCTCTCCTTCTTGCCCCATACTAGCTACACGCGTTGTGTATACAGCCAGAGAGCCCTCATGAAATATCTCATTCTCTGCGCAGAATATTCTCGAGGAGTCGGGTGACGTAACAGAAGTGGAAAGATCCTATAATATGCATTTTCTCACCAAAAGAATCGGTGCACCAACCGTCACTCAGCGAACCAATTCGGGCGACGAAAAGGCGTATATTTTTCGCTGCGGCTGGTTGAATTCTAGAGCGCGAAGTCAACAGAAGAGAGAAGTTGCACCGTTGTTAGTGCATCGATTATATTACCGTGAAGTTTTGTAATGTTTGTAGGTTCCTAACCTTGGTACGGTGCTTTATGACTTTGTGGCACGAAGCGAGACCATATTTATCTTGAATTGGTTCATGGGTCTAACATCCCAAGGTGACCCAGGCAGTGGTGACGATTAGTGTAGAGCTCCGGCAATTTCCACCACTTAGGATTCTTGAACGTGCAATGACATCTGTTGGGACTGGGAGCCCTAGCCAAGAAACCGTCGAGGCGACGGTGAGTCAAAGGACTTTTATGTACAGTATGTACAAGGGCTTTTACATGATACAAGGGCCAAGAGCACCACGGGCTAGCACAAAGAAGGGCGGCCCCGGCGGCGAGCGTAGCTCCGGCGTGATGGCTCTTCTGCTGCCCGTCTCCTGTTCGGGCTCAGCGCGGCTCCGTTTTTAAAGCCGCCGGTGTCGGTTGCGGCAGCCAGCAGTTCAAATCCTCCAATCAGGTCACGGCAATGGCCGCCATTCAAATTAGACCAATGGTCGAGAGGCGACGGCCGACGAAGCGCCGCAGGTGTTCGAGCCGACGGAGAGGAGGGGGAGGAGGAGGGGTAGGTGCCAGGCGCCGGCGAGGCGGATGATTCACGCTGCAAGCCGCGACATGTCCGAGAGAGTCTGGGCCTGCTTTGAGCGACGGTGGGCGCGCAGCGCTGGTTTCCAGAGAGGCCAGCCAGCGAAATGTGGGCGCCGGCACAACTGCACCACTGCCGCCAGACAATGCGCCACGAAGACGAGCTACTTCCGCGTGGCTCGGATGCGGGGCGCGCTCGTACGCCAGGCTCCTCCAAGTTCTCGTCCGGTGTTCAGCCGCAGGTAGCTCCAGGCTCCTTTCCGTGAGCAGGTCCCGCTCGTCAGGACAGGATCACTGCTCCGCCGCGTTGTCGCCAAGGTGACAGGATCAGCTTCGCTCGGTCCTTCGGAAGAGCTTGCTTCTCAGCATCGGTCTTTGATCGTTCTGCATGTTGTCAAGAACCGACCGACAACAGGCAACACACAACACGAGCAAGTGCCCTCCGTCACCCGTCAAAACACCAGACTTAAAGGTGCACTGAAGAGGAATCTGAACTTGTCTTTTTGCCGCGGGAACTCGATCTACACGTTCCGAGCTTTCTTAGAAACTGCGATTTACTGCCCTGTGTGGCCGATTTCCCCAATTAAATCGAATTAGCGTCCGGCTCCCGCCTTTTTTTTTTAATTCTGCCTCGTACGGTGGGCGGAGTCGACCAACGCGTGGAGCACCTTTCACCCAGTCCCGTGGCGGCTTGCCGCTCTGCCATCGGCGGAGTAATACGTAGTAGTCCGTAGTAGCAAATAGTCCGCGCGTATTTTTATTTCTTCGGGATTATTTTGCGGCTATATTATCTGCGAATGAAACTATTTATTCATGGAAACCTAAAAAACAAAATAAAGCGAAAGCAAAGCCTCCACGGGACTGGGTGAAAGGCGCTCCACGCGTTGGTCGACTCCGCACACCGTACGAGGCAGAATTAAAAAAAAAAAAGGCGGGAGCCGGACGTTAATTCGTTTTAATTGGGGAAATCGGCCACACAGGGCAATAAGTCACTGTTTCTAAGAATGCTAGGAACGTGTGGATCGAGTTCCCGCGGCAAAAAGACATGTTCAGAATACTCTTCAGTGCACCTTTAAAGTTCACAAAAACTCCGCTAGCGATAGTTCTGTCCCCTTTTCGCTCCCCCTTCAACAAGAGAGACATGTGGGATACAAGAACTCTAAAGTAATTAACTCAAAAAAAGTGTCAAACTCAGGAAATACACGGAATGAAATGAATGCAAAATAAATTCGCTCTCTTGAGATCACTCGGCCAGAAAAACACTCAGCTGAGGCCACAAATGAGGATATCAATTTTTCCCCGATCTGCGCGCGAACTTAACAGCTGTTCGCGAAGTGGCAAAATATAAGTCACGAGGCGGTCAAAGGCAGCCTTGCTTACTTAGTACGCGCGGCTTAGTACATCTACTTGCGAGTATGTACATCTACGTTCGCGTTTTCCTCGCTTCTAGTGGACGTTAAACGACACCGTTACTGTAGAAGCTAATGACTCTGCCTCTTTCACTGCGGCTGCGCTTCTCTCTCTCTCTCTGTACGTGTCTTTCCAGTTTCTACGGGTGGTACAGTACGAGAACGATTTGCTTTCTCTTACTGACTTATCCCATTCTTTGCGCTTCGCACGCCAGTCGCGGTGTTCAATTTCGAGTGCGCAACGCTTCCGGTTGGACCGTTGTTTCTTTCTCTTTGTTCGTGGTGGCAAGTGAGACCTCCCACGAGTCGTCCATTTCTCGCGCACCTTTTCGCCTCTCCGCTGAATGTGAGGTTCGCATCTACGCGGCCTTTTTATTTCACGCCTACCGAATAGAGTTATCCTTACACGCGGCTTTCCATCGCGATACCTATGCTTGGACGAGCGCTTAGGCGGTTTCTTCTCGGCAATTTTCTTGCTCCTGTCACTGCGGCCTTGTACAATGTTTCGCTCTTTGAGCCGTACTCGCGTTTTCCCTGCGCGCGCGTGCCGGTTTCTGTGGGAGCGCGGTCACAGAAATCGCGATCCCAGACTTCCGTTACAAAGCCGTCATCACAGTCGGCTGTGACATCCAGCTTCCAGTCGCAGTACATGATCGGCCAACCGCTTATTCGCATAGTGTTGCCGGTAATTACCACTGCATTGCCTCCGGGATGGTCTGAAAACACGGATGCTGTGGAAATACCTCTTGCCTCACCGCTCATCCCAAGGACTTTGGCGCCCACTGTCACGAAGATACCTGCCAAACCCAGCTCAGAATCATTCGCAAGACGGGCCGAGGATGGCGAACGGGACCATGCGGCGCATCTAAAGCCACTGGCTACCCACTTCTCCCTGCGGGAGAAGATCTGGGCTGGCGGGATGTCGCCCATTGTTTCTTGGACCGCCAGCTCAAACTCTTCTGCGGGGGTCCCTTTCCTGAGAAGCGACTCCTACACCTTCGCACACACAGAACCTTTTGTAGACGAAGCCCCAAACGAGTCATAGTCGAAGGAAAACTGAAGAACTGCGCAGAGTGGGAGCAAGGTTGCCATCTGTCTCTAATCGCTCTTGGGTACGCATCCGTTACATAGCAAATATTGAGCCCATGGAAACTACAAAGAGTGCATTTGAATCATTCAATATCATAAGTGTAGACAAGTTGTATGAATTCCGCCTATTATACATTCAATCTACTTTTCCTCCCCTGAAGTTACTAACCTTCTAACGTCCTTGGCATCCTTAGAGCGACGAAATATTAGCGTGCAAACAAGAAATGTTGATGCGTGGGCAGTTCCTCAGTTTCGTACATTTTATAAATATCAGTCACTTACCCATAACCTCCCTACAATACTAAACAAATACAGACACACAGTGGGCTTGAACAAAAAACAATTACATTCCTATTTTGTGCAGTTGTGATCCATTACTTTTTGTTTGTTGTTTCCGCGTATGTGCTTTTCAGTTGTTTTATTTTGGTTTCAGTTCATTACTGGTTGCTTTATGTGATTGACATCATTATTACTTGTCACAGTAACTGTTTTATTATTACCCTATTACTGTCTTCCTATGTACTATTCATCTATTATGTTTCTATTCTTTACGCTGCTGCCTTGTATTGGTCTCTTGGGCCTCGTCAAGCTTTTGTGTAGCTTTTAGCCCAAGAGACCATCCAGTTGTCTTCTGGAAAATAAAGATGTATTGTATTGTATTGTATTGTATTGTATATAACGAACTATATGGCAGCAATAAGACGGGGAATGTTCTAACACGCAAGAATTAACACCGCGATCTCTCATATAGCGGCGCTTAGGACTGATAATTTCGTGAGCTTTAGCAGTCTGAAGTGTTGATTTAGCGACTGCCGTTCAGAATGTATTACGCTGCGAAATTTGCTTCCAATCTTGAAAACCTACTTAATGGAAGGCCTCTGCGACGATCTAACACCCTAATAAACGCTGACAAGCGTCCAGCACTGAAAAACTCGGCGATGGGAGTTTCTAGGTACGCATACGCTCTGATACTTGACATTTGCAGTTAATAAAAATCAATCTTGTCCCTACGCAGTCAGGGTTTGGGCTTGTAGGGGCTTAACGTCCCAAAGCGACTCAGGCTATGAGGGACGACGTGGAGAAGGGCTCCGGAAATGTCGACCACCTGGGGTTCTTTAACGTGCACTGACATCGCACAGTACTCGGGCCTCTAGAATTTCGCCTGCATCGAAATTCGACCGCCGCGGCCGGGATGGAACCCGCGTCTTTGATTCAGCAGCCGAGCGCCATAACCACTGCGCCTGGTTGCAGTCTCTCTTGTTCTTCAACTCCAGCATTGTGACAGGAAAATCATCTGAGCAGAATTCTTGCGCAGCTGACCGCCGCAACAGCGTCTCAAAGTTTTATTGAGACCACGCGAAGCGCAACGAGACGGAAGTGGGAAGAGCGTGGATCTTTTTGTTCTCTTTAAACAAGGAAAATATGTTTATATTATTTAATTCTCATATACCTCACCCTACTGCTTTACAAGCTACGTCTCGTGACACGTTTCCATGGCAACTATTTTGGCACCCTCCGTAGATTTCGTACTAGAGCGAAAGCTATACTTCACGACTAAAGCTGAAAAAGCCCATTCGTCGCTGAAGCCTTGACTTTGAATAAATAAGTATGGGTATGTGCCATTTTACTTGAGGCCAACCAACCAAATAAGTATTGCCGCAACTGTGATTCGAACATGTGGCGGCGTGAACAGGTAAGCTTCACTGGCCACTGCACGAGAGGAGTATGCTGTCTCCACAGCCGATCACGCCTTTTGTTTAACTCCAACATACACTCGCGCTGTGCATTTCACATCGTAGTCTTCATCAATTTCCATCTGAGGCGCGAACAGGTATCAAACTAGCTTAACTGCGAACAGAGCTTACACTGAATCCAATATCGTCGCGAGATGTGCCGACGACACAGGAAAGCAAAACCTTGAGCCATTGAGCCAGTTAGACTAAACGCGTGCCTTCGTAAGTCTACTACTCAGTTTAACTACGTTATAACCATGTCATTTTTATTTGCTGTTAGAGAATGATTCTGTATTTGAGCCAACTGTACTATAGAGCGACAACTTTGTGACGCATAAAGAACGAGGAAACCCAAGCGAAAAAGAGGGCAGCAGTCATTTTTCTTTGCATAACCCGAAAGAAGGCAAACTGAGAAAACTACTCCAAAACAACCTGTTTTTTCGGTGGGCTCCATGTTGGTAGCCGCCATTAGGGCACCTTAGTTCGCATTAAACTACACTGGGGGCAGGTTTACAGTCGTTCATTCTTTTTCAACCTATATAAACTATTTCCAATGAATGAGCACGAGATTTCGATGGTCTTTGCAATGATGAAAATCGCAAGAATTAAAGCATGCACTGCTGCCATGTTTTGACGAAACAGTCAGATCTGCGTCTCTAATTCACGAGGAAGTAGAATCAAAGCAGGCGACGAGGGCAGACAGGAAGGTAGCTTAGCCAGCCTCACCAACCTGAATATTTCCAAACAGTATTAACGCGATAGTGTTAAAGAGCTCGTGTCGCTGAAAATCCGGCGTTGTGGGCGTCGGCGTCATTGACCGTAACAGAAAAATCCCCACAGTAGGAACCCAGGAGAGAGGTGGGTCACCTAAGTCACGTAACCTTGTGACGTCACCACAAACTGCCCACCGGATTGTGGGAAAACTGCACACCATGGTAGATGGAAGTTAAATTCATGATTGCTCGCGAGAGGTTGCTCGGGATGAGCAACCTGAGTCGCACCAGCCCCACCGGTGGCAGCACCTTCCATCGCAGGCCAGAGGCGCATCGCTTAAACGCTCTACCACTGCATCAGGAGGGGTACGAGGGCGCCCAGGGATCTATGAATACTAAGCAGAAAATGACCAATTCTGCATATATGGGCATTAAGACATTTGAGAGAAAACAATAGCAAATTCTTGGGTGACAGGAGCAAGTATCTTATTCTCGGTATTCAGTACTATCCTTCAACGCTTCTATTATTAGACAGCAAGAAGAATTATTTTTTTTAGCGAAATGCAATCTTCGCAGAAGATATTGCTCTGAAGACACCACAGTTATCAGCAAATAGTTTGAGAAGTATCATCGTAGACATCCTGACTGTAGACGGACGAAGTGAAATCTTACAGTCGCATTTTTTTCGTTCTGTTGTACATCTGCATGCTTACATGTGAAAGTAGCTGTCGAAAACTTGACAAAAACGGGGACAATTATTGTTCACATGCGATATATCATTCAAAGCGCTTCAGTATGGCGCAGACGTGGGCCATCCTGCATTGCCTGATCGAGATCGACAAGGCCAAGTTGGCAACCAGTCGCACGTTTCAAGACATAGCTCACGAATTCCCCGGAAACGATCAGGGCGTCTATGTCGGATACCTGGGTAGAGACCTCGTACGACCCTGCCTCCTAAAATACGAAGGCGATTCAAGACTATAACTGCACGGAGGGGAGAACTGGAAGATCTTGGAGGGAGAAGTGACTCACGGGACCCGAATATCTGAGCGAAGAACTGCAGCCATGGCCAGGTTCCCAAGTAGCGGAAACGTGAAAATCGTGGCAAGCCCCAAGACCGACAATAATTCCGCTATGAAAGCCCTGAGCCCAATCTCGCAGACTTCACTCCTCGATAAGGTGCACGAGTAGGTTATCCAAGCCGCCTGCAAAATTTCATATAGGCGAACATATTTCCGCTCACCATGCTGGGCTTCATGCCGGGCCTCTCTGCTCAAGATGCGCTCCTAATCCTAAGAGAAGTTCTATAGGGCATCTCAAAGGGGATGCTCGCACTCGATCTGAAGGGGGCCTTCGACAACATCTCTCACGAGGCCATCCTCAAGAGGCCGAACGACACCAGATGCGAGAAACCATCTTTGATGATGTCAAATCGTTCCTGATGGGCAGGCCGGCGTTCACGCAATAGGCCTGTAGACCAACCGAGGGGGGGGGGGGGGGGGAAACCAATCGTCCGAACAATTTCCACTTTTTGCCTTGCTCTCCCTGCCGTCAATTTACGGCGAAAGCCTCGAGATCCAGATCGTCCTCGAGACATCGTCCGTATCACAAAATGCTCAGCCCTGAAGACGCAGTAGCTCTCAGCCTTATCCAAACAAGCACATTCCTAAACCTAGGCAGATACAGCAAAATGTGCCCACTAACATATCGTGGCGCCTGCACCTGGTGCGCCGACACGCGACCCACACTCTTCTACGTCTCGAATGGGAGGGGCGGGGGGGGGGGGGGGGGGTGCCGGTGCAAACTGCGAAACTTAAAGCCACCTGTGGGAGGTACAGCTGTCCGGCGACGCCCTGGCGAGACGAGAGAAGCGCTCGTCCAGCAAGTTCGTCGAACAGCCATGGCCTCGAATGAGGAAGCCACCGACTCGGCCTCAAGATCAATTATACTGTTGCTTTAAAGAAACATTTCTCCACTTTCGCTTCCTTCTTGTCCTTCGATCCTGAATGGCTTAGCACGTGCTTCCGCATTTCTTTCATAGTTCTTTTACACTGGCATTAACTGAGAATTATCACGTTTGCACTTAACGCGCGGCGTATATGTTCATCAGAAGACGTCGCTCTGATAACATTCTGTTTCGAGTGACATAAGCCATTTGGAAAGGCTAAAATCGCTGTGCGTCATCCAGAAACAAACGCCTTCCGTTCTAGTAGTTTTACGTTCTTGGCTGAAAAGTAATAGCGATGAAGGCTTACTATCTATAAATAAACGCGAGGCTTCTCAAATGGTCAGAGCAACATTCACAACATCGCTTGCCTTGGAAACCACACCAAATGCAGCAAATTGGTGTGGTCCATAACAATTTGCCTGCTTTTTGATGTCAAGGAAGCTGTTTACACCGTTATGCCCGAGTTCATGCGTCCAGTCTTAAAGTCAACGGTATTAACCAACGTTTTTAGATCCCTTTCAGTTTGAAAGCTGCGGTGCGCGGATTGTCGCCTTTCCGTTTCCTTCCGTGCGGTGGCGCTCGCCACGCTGTTTGCCCGACCAGCGTGGCCCTTCGCGTCTACGCCATGGTCACCGCCGCCTGATTTGGAGCAGCCAGCAGATATCAGCATGGAAGATATCAGCTGTCCTGTGCCAGTTGTTGGCAGTGACGCTTATCTAACAGTATAAAAAAGCTTCAAGCAAGGGTGCTTAAAGCATCCCACCAAAAAGATGCTAGAGTTTACCAACATTGTAAACAAAGCAATCCCGATTTCTTTGAAGGAAGGTCCCGTTTTTGAAAGGGACGTTTTTTGGGAGCTGCTAGACGAGCTTGAATTGCAAAACCTTGTTCGGCTTGGATGTGCAGAGCATATGGCCACTTTTACATGCCAAGTGCTGCATTTTGTCATAGTGACACGCATCCACTTCTAGGCGAGAGACGTGAACCGTCGGCTAGAGAACAGAGAAATATTGTCATTGCAAATAAAAAAGCTCGCCTTCAAGTAGCCATTCCATTCGTGCTTCCGACTTAGTGTGTCTGCATTTAATGCTTGTCTGTGTTCAATGAAATTAACATTCTAAAAATGAAAGTGCAGTACGCTGCTCCTGTCTGTGCTATCATTGCAAATAAAAAGCTCTTCTATAGTTATTCCCTCCATGCATCCAGCTAAGTGTGTCTGCATTTATACTTGTGTTCTCTGAAATTGGAATTCTAAAGAACGTGCAAAATGCTGCTCGCATGTGCGGTGCTTCGTTGATAATATAGCGCGGAATTTCGTGACTGATCTAGAAGCGGAACATCGCTAGTTTTATCCTTTCATTAATGTTTCGTGCATTCTCCCGAAGAAATATTGATAGCTCTACTCCAACATACGCATATCATCAGCGCTAAACGTCGCAAACGTGATGCGATAAAGCGCAATGCAAACGATTGGTTTTTTGCGAACTGGCATCAGCCTGCTCTTTATCTCACCCTTACTAGCCAGGTGAAACATTTCTTTAACCATGAGGCTGAAGTTTCAACGTGACAGCTCCAAAAGTACAGCAAATTTGAGTTCGACGTGTTCGCTCCCAATGTTATCGCGGATGAGAACAGGCTGTCACAGCAACTGCCAAGCGAACGTTAAAGAACCCCAGGTGGTCGAAATTTCCGGAGCCCTCCACTACGGCGTCTCTCATAGCCTTAGTCGCTTTGGGACGTTAAACCCCATAAACCAAACCAAACCTAATTATTGCGCCAATTCCAGCTTAATGAACGCGACAATTAAAAAAAACTAAAGGTTTCCTTACTTTTCTTTCTTTGGTGCATCCGTGCGTGTTTCGCAACGAGCATAACAGACCGAAACCGCAGGTATAAGGTTTGGTTTCGTTTATGGGGTTTAACGTCCCAAAGCGACTGAGGCTATGAGAGACGCCGTCTCTAGTACAGCATTTAATTTTATACAAAACAGGAGAAAAGTGGTGAAACGACTGTATTGGAGAACGAAGTTCATTTAACTTTTTTTTTTTCGAGCGTACGCCAACTCTGAGCGGCAGTTCATATTTACTGTGCGTTACACACCATTAAAAAAATGCTCGCAACAAATATTGTGGTCATCCTGCCTATTTGAAGATTACGCTTCCTGCAGGGTGTCAGACTACAAGTCAGTTTCCATTGCCTGCGTACTTAAGGCCTGAATTTAGTATAAGAGGTGTCCACTTATACAGGGCGCAGTTAAGTGTAACAAGCCGAAAGTGTATGTCCTCTTCCTTTAAAGAAGTGGTGTTGGGCCCAGCTTCCACTGGGAAAAGCCACATTCATCCCCCCCTCCCTCCCTCTTCGAATTTCTAATTAAAGGCCACATAAAAATAACCTAGTGTTAGTGCGCCTTCTTTCAGGACTTCCAATGCCCAGAATGTCAAAGGATGTCGAAATAATATTAAGGCGAAAGCCTTTAATGTCTCATCGTTGTAAGCAGCAGTTGTCGACAGAAAATGTCACGCTTTTCAATTGGTGGAAACGGTCGTGACGTCACAGTGCGCGAATTTCAAACGGGGCCAATTGTGCTTTGGCTAGTAACCATGCAACCAATTGAAGGGATCGTATAGTGATGCTCCAAGTAATTGGAACTGAGCTTAGTTAATTGCTTAATAACTCAATTAGCCTAATTAAATTTTCAAGTCAGGCAATATGAATAAATAAAACCGAGTAGGAAATTGGTTGAGCTCGGGAATCGAACCCCGGTCTTCGGAGTGCGAGACGAGCATGCTATCCACTCCGCCATGCCAGCTCTTTTTTTTCTTTATTGCATGGAAGAACATCCGTAGAAAGGAGGAAAACTTCAATCAGACTGGATCGCGTCTCAAGTTGCCGGGCTGATTAATAGGAGCCCGCCATTGCCCTAACTCAACACTGCAGCCCCATCAAAACATCAAAATCCAGGGAGGCACACACATGCATCTAGGCACGGCAGCCAGCTTGGAGGTTCTTCGCGTGCAGCATATACACTCCTCACCAAAGTACACTGTTCTCGAAACACAGATTTGGACGATCTTGGTGGCTCGGCATGTCTGTCCATCATACGGCTTTTCCAAAGACTGAATAGTCCCATCAACATAAACAGATCATAAGGCACAACAGAGTTTTTGTCAACAGGCAGAAATCTAATAGTGTACGGTGTAATTTCAATGTCCTTCTTGAGAGTTCGTTGTAGTATGTCCCAAAAAAACATGGCATCACGGCACAGGATAAAACAATGATCAATTGTCTCAGGCACGTTACACAGACGGCAATTCACATTCCAAGGTACAAACATCCCCTTGT
Organism: Amblyomma mixtum; assembly: GCF_055824585.1. Lineage (NCBI taxonomy): Eukaryota > Metazoa > Arthropoda > Arachnida > Ixodida > Ixodidae > Amblyomma > Amblyomma mixtum. Next base: position 73,959,047 of record NC_143018.1, read on the forward strand.
CATTAAGAAATGTCTTGACAGGCAGCGTCGCTGTGTGTAGTTTGAAAAAGAACGTTTTAGCGGCTGCCTGAATACACATCCGCCTAACACGCTTTAGAACACTGATGTCCAAAGACCCCAGATAAGGCTGCCGATACAATGGTGTAGGGAACAAAGACTCAGTGAGAGCCTGGGTCATCTGTTTTCTCGAGAGGCTATACAGGTAATCTAAAGAGAAGCGCACAGTGAGGAAATTGAAAGTGTCAGCAACCTCCTTGAGGAATCCCCACAAAGTCCCCTCACGAGCCTGCACAGTCGGTGCGAATAAGTAAGGCAAATGAAAACTAAGCCGCCTAATGAGCACAGCTACCAGAAACGGGTGCCCTTAGAGGGTGGTGGAGTGGGTCTTGTTCACCTGTTCGTGCATCAACTTGTTTGCCGTTTTTTCTTTTTAAAATCGGCAAACCATCCGCGATGCCAGCTCGATGGTTTGGGGAGAACAAAGGTGCGTCTAGTGAATACGGTGTCTTCGCTCTCTGCCATCCTCCTCCCTTCCCTTCCGGCGAGGTTTAGGTGTCCACCCACATATGAGAGACAGATAGATTTCCTTTCCTCAAAAACTAATTTACCGACGAGCGAGGTAGAACCGAATGGGCGATGGCGTTCTATGGACTCCGTGGAAGCGGTGCAAGACGCTGTCGCGTTAACCACACATCAGTGACCGCACTTTAGGTGAAAAAAGTGCCCCCCTGAATTTTGAATGGTGTCCACCGAGATATGTGACAGTTACTGCGTAATTTCCTTTCCTCAAATACAATATTCATTTTCTTTATTACGGGCCACCTTTCTCTTCTTTCACTCCCACTTCCTCCCTTCCTCTACGGTGCGGTTCGGGTGTCCACCGAGATGACAGAGAATTACTGGGCCATTTCCTTTCCTCAAAAAGCGTTCAAAGGGCAAGGCATCGCGCCGAACGGGTGGTGGCGTTCCGTGGACTCCCTGGCAGCGCTACAAGACGCTGTCGCATTCCACTCCTAAAGGCGAAGCTTAAGCGTCATTAATTAGCAGTTAATTAGTATTTAGGCACTAATCGATAATAAACCATTAATTAGTGATTTGTCATCACTTAGTCATTAGTACTCAATTACATGTGACGCCACCAGTGCCACAGAAGCAGTCAAAGTGGCGCGGAAAACGCTTTCGCCTCTACGCACTTTAGACAAAGTGCCCCCTGAATTTTTCTGCCAAAATCTATAAATCAACAAAAACTTCGCGACTGCCATGTGATGTGTAATTAGCTCGCACACATGCGTAGAGTCAGTCATGTGGTCTATGTTGTCCCCTACGTTCTACCACATGATCATATATTAACTCCACGTCTGTTACTTCTAGGCAGAGAAAATGAAATACCTGTTTTCTTTTTAGTGCACCTTGGGTAGTGGATGGACACACCCGCAAGGATTAGCAACCCTCTTCGAAAAGGTCATCGTACGATTAGCAAAAGAAAGGGACCCTAACGGTGAGTCGTTGCAGTTATTACAACAGCATGAACGGAGCTTATCTATCTGTTTTATCGCCAGTACCAAATATCTGTGAGAAAAAGGGGAGGGCTCTGCTGGTCGAGAATCGCGGGCCTCAAAGATGGCTCTATCTGCTTTGTGTTAAGGGTGAACTGACTCACATCAGCAGCTTCGCCCAGTATCATCGTTGCAACAAGAAGCCAGGCAGCATGGTTTGCTTCTCATTCGCAAAGGGGAGCACTATACCGCCCCCTCTCCCAAGCTCTAAATCTGTGTCAGGCAAACCGAACCTTGGCCCTCACATCTCAAAACCTTTTCATTTTAGAGAACCCGGTAGGCTCCACCATACGAATGACAAACCAACCATTCTGCCTGCAACTTTGACCAAAGACGGTTTACGAAAACGAAAGCTAGTTGCTCTTATCTAATTCCGTCTATCTATTTCCATCTACCTATTTCCCTCCGTCCCTCCCTCTCTCTGTCCCTCCGTCCACCCGTCCGTCCCTCCGTCCCTCGTTGCGTGCGTCCGTTTGTCCGTCCGTCCATCCGTCCGCCCGTCAGTCCGCCTGTCAGTCCGCCCGCCAGTCCGCCCGTCCGCCTTCCCTCCGTCTGTCCGTCCCTCCGACTGTGTCTATGTCTATACTTCTATTTCCATCTCTCACTTCAGCTGTTATCGTCAAGAGCGTAGCATGCACCCCACATGTTTCTGAAACGCTCCGCTTGTTCTACAAACCGCTTGCGTTGTGAAAGGCATACTAACCGTGTTTCAGGGCGAGAAGAATTATTTCATTTTGTGAAGCGTTTCAAAATATTTCCTGACCTTGAAAACATTTTTTTCAGTCGGGCCAGTAGTACCAATACACGCTCTTTTTGTTTTACTTTTTTAACAGAACAGCGCTGATTAATCGTTATCATCTGCAAAAGCACCCCAGTGAAGGTAGCGATTAAGGAAGCAAGAGCTACTGACTGTTGGTCACTTGAAGAGCCGCACGAAATAGAGCTGTTGAAGATGAAGTGGAACGTGCACTGACACATCCAGTTATCTTATGTATAATATAAATGCCTTTACTACTGATCCTCATAGCGAGCAAATCCCCGAAAAATACGTTGTCTGGCCCACAGGCGCTTAACTAATAAATTAAATCGCAAAGGTCATACGCCCTGTCTAATAATCCATGGCGGTGCGTTTGAATAGTTTGCTGGCAAAACGCGTGGAGGTCTCTGTTAAAGCAAACGCGATCCGTCACATTGGCGATGTTTACAAAGTGGCGGCAACCAAGATGCCGGTAGGCCACACTCGGTCGTAGGCAAAGTCCTGACGGACGCTGATTTGCACGAATAGCGATGCTGATTAGAGGGTGGTGTCGCGTATCCTGGACACCATAGCGCCGTGTGGGTATTACTCCAATGTTCAGGTCACTAATGGAGCAGTCCGGAATTTATTAGAACGAGGGCTAGTACAATTTCCGATTTCTATATGGATGGGACAAGGACTTTCAGTGCCTCACAAGATCAAATCAAGCTTAACTGCGTGGCGGTATGGTCGAAGCTATGGTAGTAGGACCACGTGATCATATGACTTGATTATTGGGTACTTGACCTTGACCATTGACCTCGACGTTTCATTTGAGACAGTGGAGACCGTGCTTAACAGAGCTTTCGCTCCTATAACTAGGTTCAAGTCACGTTGAACCACAGCCATTTTTTTCAATCGCCGTCGGAGCATTACGCCCGGTTCTAAGAAGGAGATGGTGGCTTGATGCCAATGTTTTTCCGTTCGCTAAGCAGAGGAGACACAGTAACAAGTTAGCAGAACTACGTACGTCAGCCGGAAGAATGCGGCTACCGAGCGCCACCTTATTACAGGCTATGCCATACGACCTCGAGCATACCGGAACCTTGGGAAAACTCCAAATTATCTTAATTCTGAAGAAGGGACCGGTCAAGGACTTCAAAACTACTGATACATCTGCTTAAGGTTCATTGCCTTCATGGTATTCATTAAGAAAATAGTGTAGAACCTTCAAGCCATATATCAAAATACAGAGAAATGTGCTGAATATAACCATCCCTTATATATAGCTTTCATAGATTTGTAGTGCGCCAGCCATGGCGCCAGCCCTCGCCGGCACAACTTACGCATGCTTCTTCCCTATGCCTCCGGCAACGGGACCCAATTGTAGGGCGTAAGCTGCTCGGAGATCCTCAGAGAAGACAAGACGTCTGTGCTGTTCAACCGTTTATTCTCTGAGTAACTGAGCTGCGGCGGGGAGCGCGGGAGGCGCGCCCCGCCGCTGCGAGAGGGAAAAGGGAGGAGAAGGAAAGAGCGCGCCAGATGCGGGGGCGCGCGGGGTGCGGTCTGGTTCCTTTGAAGGGACGCCGCAGACTTCGACCGCAACGGCGTTCACCTCCCGTTGCCGGAGGCATAGGGAAGAAGCATGCGTAAGTTGTGCCGGCGAGGGCTGGCGCCATGGCTGGCGCACTACATGGCTCCCCCCCGAGAGAGGAAGCCAAGGCGACGAACGATTTACTTCTTTGGGCAGCTGGGATGCCAGTGGACGCGACGAGCCGGAGGAGCTTGCTGTCGGTCGGAAATGAATGGGGCTGTCGCAAGTGCAGGCGCCGAAACGCAAGAGACTGGGGCCTGGATGTACGCTGGCTTGAGTCGTTCGAGGGCCACTGCATCTCGCGTCCCGTTCAAGTCTACCAGGAAAGTGGAAGGACGGCGCTCAAGGACGGGGAAGGGGCCGATATAATGGGGTTGGAGGGAACCGCGCACAGGGCCGTAACGCACGAAAACATGGGTTGCTGTGTTTAAGTCTGGAGTCACGTACACAGTGCGTTGGTGTTCTCGCGTCGGCTGTGGTTGAAGGTGGCGGAGGATATGCCGGAGCCTGTCGACGTATTCACTTGCTGTGGACGGGACGGCGGGTTTACTGCTTTCCAAGAAATCGGCTGGAAGTCGAAGGGAGGTTCCATAAACAAGCTCGGCACAGGCGCACGAAAGGTCTTCTTTGAAGGCAGATCGGATTCCGAGCAGTGTGAGCGGAAGAGCCTCGAGCCACTTGACGGGGGGTCCGTGCGCCGTAAGTGCTGCTTTGAGGTGCCGATGGAAACGCTCTACGAGTCCGTTTGTTTGTGGATGGTAAGATGCAGTCCGTAGCCGTGGTACTCCGAGCAGTTTGAGGAGTTCTGTGAAAAGCGATGACTCGAACTGGCGACCGCGGTCCGTGACGATGGTTGTGGGGCAGCCGAACCGCGCTACCCAAGTAGAGACGAAGGCCGCGGCGACAGTGGCTGCTGTGATGTCGGCGATTGGTGTAGCCTCAGGCCATCGAGTGAAGCGATCGATGCATGTCAATAAATACCGGTAACCTTGGCAGTGGGGTAGGGGGCCAACGATGTCGATATGGACTACTGCGAAGCGTTCGTCGGACTGCAGGAAGCGCTGCGTTGGGGGCACAGGGTACCGGTGTACTTTCGCACGTTGGCAGGGTGCACACGCGCGGACCCAGTCGCGAATGTCGGTGTTCATGCGGGTCCAGACAAAGCGGGCTGTGATCAGCTTTTGAGTTGCACGAATTCCAGGATGGGAAAGGGTGTGCAAGGATTCGAAGATTTTCTTGCGGAAATCGATGGGCAAAACGGGCCTTGGCGTACCTGTGGAGGTATCACAAACGATTGGCACGTCTTCAATGAGGACTGTCTCGAGCTTCAGGGATGTTTGCGCTGTACGTAGGCGGGACAGCTCGGGGTCGCTTGCTTGCGCTGCAGACAGTTCATGTATGTCGAAGGGAAAGGAGGACGAAGTCGATGTTTCGGAACGACTGCGCGTGACGGCATCGACGCGACTGAGGGCGTCAGCCGGGGTGTTGTCGGCACCACTGATGTGTCGGATGTCAGTCGAAAACTCAGATATGAAGGAAAGTTGTCTCACTTCCCGTGGCGTATATAGGGATGCAGAACGGCCAATTGAGTAGGTAAGAGGCTTGTGATCCGTGAAAACGGTAAATGCTCTGCCCTCAAGCAAGTGGCGGAAATGACGCACTGCCAGGTATATGGCGAGAAGTTCGCGGCCAAAAACACTGTATCGTGTCTGGGCAGGAGTCATGCGTTTTGAGAAGAACGCGAGGGGTTGCCACACGCCACTGACCTGCTGCTGAAGGACAGCTCCGAGCGCAGTGTTGGAAGCGTCTGTCATGAGTGCCAGCGGATAATCGGGGTTTGGGTGGGCGAGTAGAGTGGCGTCGGCCAGTGTGCGCTTGATGGCATTGAAGGCATCGTCCGCAGTGGTGTCCCAGTGTAGTGTTTTCGCCGAGTGCTTGCCGCACAGCATACGGTCAAGTGGTTCAAGCAGGGTGGCGCAGTTTCTGATAAATCGGCGGTAAAAATTTACGAGGCCAAGAAACTGGCGGAGCTTCGTGCTTGAAGTGGGCTTGGGAAACTCGGTGATTGCTTTCACTTTTTCGGGAAGCGGGCGGATGCCGTTGTTGTCCAGGTGATGGCCGAGGAATACGAGAGCTGGTTGCCCAAACTCACTCTTTTCGGTGTTGACAACAATGCCGTTTGTCGAAAGACGCTCGAAAAGTTGGCGGAGGTGGTGCAGGTGTTCTTCAATACATGAACTTGCAACGAGAATATCATCCACGTAGGCGAACACGAAGGGAAGGCCACGTACGACGGAGTCGATGAAACGCTGGGAGGTCTGCGCAGCGTTGCGAAGTCCGAATGGCATCCTTAAGAATTCAAACAGTCCGAATGGTGTCGTGATCGCTGTTTTGGGGATATCTTCTTCTGTTACAGGGATTTGATGATATGCCCGAACAAGATCGATTTTTGAAAAGATGGTTGCACCGTGCAGAGAAGACGTGAAATCTTGTATGTTGGGCAATGGGTATCGGTCCGGGACGGTCTTGGTGTTCAGAAAACGATAGTCTCCGCATGGTCTCCAGTCTCCTGACTTCTTCGGGACAAGATGGAGTGGAGATGCCCAGCTGCTGGATGAAGGTCTAATAATGCCAAGTTCCAGCATATGCTCGAATTCTGCACGGGCCACCTTGAGTTTGTCTGGAGCCAGGCGTCCTGGGCGAGAGAAAACAGGTGGTCCCGATGTTATGATGTGGTGCTGAACGTCGTGGCAGACGGGTTGAGTCCAATCAGGGGATGACGTTAGCTTGGGAAATTCATTAATCAGGGCTGCAAACGGCTCTTTGGCAACTGTAGCACATGAGGGTGCTACATCGGTAGTTGCACGCGCTGCTATGCCGTGAATAAAGAGTTTCGTTGCGGAGTCAATGAGGTGCTTCCGCTTGACGTCGATGAGGAGTTCGTGCTTCGTTAGAAAGTCGGCACCAATTATGGCAGAACCAACGTCGGCGACTAAAAATAACCACCGGAAGACTCTTCGAAGCCCGAGGTTGAGCGTTACAGAGCGCTGTTTGTAAACAGGTATGCGCGTTCCGTTCACTGCTTGCAGGTACGAAATTGCAGCGGAAGCACGCTCTGCTTTTGTGGCTGGGAGAACGCTCACCTGGGCCCCGGTGTCGATAAGGAATTTCTGTCCGGTGGTTCTGTCGTAGACGTGGAAAAGGCGACACTCTTCTCGGCACAGACCGCTCGTCGCCGCTAGTGGTCGGCCGGCCGGTTTTCCGTCCAGCTGCAAGGCAGGAGGCAGTGGCGGGCGTTGGCGCCGAAGCGACGATGGTAATAGCAGATGCGTGGGCCTGCGGATGGACTTCGCTCACTCTGTCCGCGCTGTCGAGGCGTTGAGGAGCGGTGACGTTGGCGTCCACGGCGTAGAGGCGGCTCTGAGTGCGTGGTTGCCGCAATCAGTTTTTCGAGCTGGAAGCAGAGGCGGTCAATATCGGAAGGCGTAGCGGTGCTGGATGCAATATGCGACGGCTGAGGAGTGCTGATGGGGACGGCCAACGGCGACGACTGTGTGGGCGTGCTGACGGCAGCGACGGTCAAGTGCGGGGTGGCCACTTCCATCACCTTATCGGCTAGCGCGGCGAGTGATGTTAAGTCCATGGTTGTGGCTGTGGCAAGCACCATTTGGACGTTGGACGGCAGGCGCTGCAGAAAAAGTTCACGCAGCACAGCATTGTCCTTGGCCTGCGCACTGCTACCGAGAAGCTGCGTCATCCGCCGCAAGAGCTGACTGGGTCGCCGGTCACCGAGCTCCTCCGAGGAGAGAAGCTGCTGTATTTTTGTCCTTTCGGACGCGGCCGTTCGTTGCAGTAGGGCTGCCTTGAGGTCATCATATGGATTTGCCGGAGGATTGGTGCTGAAGGAGGTGAGTATGTCGGACACCTCCTCTGCAGCTGTTGATGGCAGTGCGCCGACCACGTGATGAAATTTCTGCTTATGTGAAGAAATTCTCGAAAGCTGGAATTGCGATTCCACTTGCAGGAACCACACGGCTGGGTTGCGTTCCCAGTACGGTGGGAGACGCACTGTGACTGCAGAGACGATTTCGCTGGGCACATCTGGCGTTGTCTGGTTGAGGTTGGGCGTAAGTGGCTGATTTTGTTCCATTTCAGCTGCTTGCGTTGACGTCCTGTCTTCAGCGTGGGGAAAAGCTTGGCTCTACGTTTCTTAGGTTCGTCGAAAACCGGGTCACCAATTGTAGGGCGTAAGCTGCTCGGACATCCTCAGAGAAGACAAGACGTCTGTGCTGTTCAACCGTTTATTCTCTGATGGTGAATTCCAATGGCAGATCGGGATCAAGTTTTTCTGCTCGGTTTGGATCAGTCGTATTCCAATGGTAAAATGGGAGCGCGAGTTGTATGTTCCAATGGCAGATCGGGATCAGGCGTAAATCCCGGATCGCTCCGTGGAGCAGCGATTCTTGATCTGCCGAAATCGGCGGATTTGACCGGAACCTCGCGTGACGTTTTCTTTTCCGCCGCGTCTGCTTCCTGTCGCGACCGGCAGCAGCCGCTTCGTTCCTGTCGTCGCTACGTGGCGAGCCGGGACAGACGGGCACTTTCCAGTCAACAGTGGACGGCAATGATCTTGCTTCGAGCCGTGCGGCACTAATTTTGCTTCATGGAAGTGACAGTTCCGACTCGGGCACTGAAAGCTCAGAGCCCAGCAGTGAAGATTCGTCTGAAACGGACAGCGAGTGTGAAGCTGCCGGCCTGTATATGCCTGCCGCCGGCGTCAGAAAAATGCGCTAATATTCTTTGTTCGCGTTCATAACAAGCCCTGGAGTAGAGGAATGTAAAAAATGAATCATTTTTGAGGATCGTTGGCCAATACCGAGTTGCTGGTAGAAGTGATAACTGCGTTACAATCAAATTTCTTCCTGATGCCCAGTGCGGCCGGCCTGCTGTCTGCTAGCTCCGCTGTTGGAGGCGTCGCAGAAATCGATCATGTCTTTATTTTATTATGAGACGAGGAACACAGTAAAACGGTGACGCGAGTAGCACCTTTACTACAGCGCTGGCCAATTCCGAAGCGCCCTCAGCTGCGGCATCGATGAAAAACAGTTAGGCTTAGCGACGACTACGGCAGCCAGGGAGAAACGTTGGCCGGGGGGCAGCGCAGTTCGTCGCTCGGTGTGTCCGCGGGCGGCGTCGTTGCCGAAAGCTCGACTGTCTCGCTGATTGGTTCAGCGGCTTGCGTCTCGCAGTCGCAAGGCTGGAAAATCGAGCAGCGAGCAACTTGCCTGCGCGTCGTCCGCCACTTCTTTCGTGAACGGTAGGGACAGGCTCACCGGCTCTCCGAAGACCGCGGCCGCATACTCGCGTGTTCAAGGAGAGTGGACCATCCTTTACATACGCTTTGGTTTTGGTTTTACATTACGGCCTTCGTACAACCTCCTTTTTGTTTCGCCGAGACGGCGTCTGTCAACGCGGAGATCGCGCCTCGCGCAACTCCTGTCGCACTCGAACACGAAGCTAGCAGGGCGTCCGCTCCGGCGGCGCGCCTAGTTTTCGCGGTCGCCGCTGCGGCGCTGGCGTCGCGCTCCCGAGGGATCACTGACATTCCAATCGCAAACTGGGAGGTGGCAAATCTACGCGCTCCGACGCGCTCCGTACGCGATCCGACGGAGCGGTCTCGATCTGCCATTGGAATTCAGCATGAGTAACTGAGCTGCGGCGGGGAGCGCGGGAGGCGCGCCCCGCCGCTGCGAGAGGGAAAAGGGAGGAGAAGGAAAGAGCGCGCCAGATGCGGGGGCGCGCGGGGTGCGGTCTGGTTCCTTTGAAGGGACGCCGCAGACTTCGACCGCAACGGCGTTCACCTCCCGTTGCCGGAGGCATAGGGAAGAAGCATGCGTAAGTTGTGCCGGCGAGGGCTGGCGCCATGGCTGGCGCACTACAGATTAAGAGCAAGCGCTTCGCTGCGTTGAAACATGATCAGTCAGGCAGGCAGGCATAGCGGAACCACAGCGTAGAAGAGGCGTATCAAAATGTACTGATATTATCCATAGCGGCTGTAGAGCCACCATAGTCCCTCATACCCGAGCAGCGCAGCTGATTGGCACAACATTGGAACTGTATCGGCAATGGCCGGTCGCGCAAAAGACCATTGTGAAACCATCCATTTGCAATATTGGGCCAATTGCCTCTGCTGCATGGGTAGGCAGAGTGATAAAATCCCAGTCAGGAAGGATGTCAGGAAGGGAGCCAGGATCTCTCCTGTACTACTCAGCGCCTGTTTACGGGAGATATTTAAAGAATTCAATTGGGCACAGTTGAGGGCAAAAGTTAGTGGTGAGTACCTTTGTAATATCTAATTTACCGATCGTATTGTCTTGATGCGTAACCAAGGACACGGGTTGCAAAGCATGATCGAGAACCGAAAGGCGAAGCAGAATGACTGGCCTAAAAGTAATATGACGCAGTATAACGTATTGTTCCATAGCCTCAGAAGGGCCCAGCAGTTCAGAATAGGCAGCGAAGCATTGCAAATTGTTAAGAAATTTGTGAACTCAGAGCAGGTAGCAACCGCTGACCCGGACTAGGTTTGGTTTGGTTTATGGGGGTTTAACGTCCCAAGGCGACTCAGGCTATGAGGGACGCCGTAGTGAAGGGCTCCGGAAATTTCAACCACCTGGGGTTCTTTAACGTGCACTGACATCGCACAGTACACGGGCCTCTGGAATTTCGCCTTCATCGAAATACAGCCGCCGCGGCCGGGATCGAACCCTCGTATTTGGGGTCAGGAGCCGAACGCCGTAACCACTGAGCCACCGCGGCGGGGCTGACCCGGCCAGACTACGATAAAGAAATAACTAGGAAAAAGAACAGGTAGAATGCATTTGTAAGGCACACTGAGGTCATTAACAACAGCTTACGAGTATCCTCCAAGAAGAAAGTATACAAGAGTTTAAGTTGCCGCCCTCACCTGTGGGGTGGGAACTTGGAGGCTAAAGAAAAGGCTTTCAAACAACCTGAGGGCATAGCAATGGGCTATGAAAAGCAAATGATGGCGTAATGTTAGGGGACCTGAAGATATCCGAATTGATCAGGGTACAAACACGAGTTATCGATACCCTGATTGAAAGTGGGGCAGGGCATGCAACTCGAAAGCAAAATAACCGACGGGCCCTTCGCGGAACAGAACTGTTGCCAGGCAAGCTTAGCAGGGGGGTGGGGAAGGGAGTAGAAAACTGGAGCGAAGGATGAGATTAGGAAGTTTGTGGTGATAAGTTGATGGCAACTGGCACAAGACAGGTTTAACTGGAGGGATATGAGAGAAGCCTTTGGGCTGTAGTGGAAGAAGTTAGGATAATGACGATGCTCATTGTTAAACTTCCAGCATGTGTTTCTCTGTGTGGAGGATTGAGGTAGGCGCATCCATAGCTGTCAAAACTTTCGTGATTCATAAGAAAGTATTTTTTTTTCATTCAGAGGCAACGGAGGCATTCTTAAATTTGCCCTTTTCCGATGCACAGCTATCATTTGCTCTTTGAGTAATCTGCATGCAGTCTCGCCTTCGTAAGAAAGTCCTTAGAGCTAAGCGAGTGTTTTCGCCATTCTATTTCTAGTCGCTGAATCTCTGCAGAAGAAACTGAGCTCTCTCAGCAGTCAGGCCCCGGAGTTGCACTGCGGAGAACATTCTATGGTGGTTCCTACAGGAATGAACAAGGTAAGCGCACCAGGTTTAATAACACATTTTGGCTTTGGTATTTGTGCATCTGTATATTTACAGAGAATCATTACTGTGGCCGTCTTTTTTCTTCTAAAAAAGCATGCATTGTTAGCCTATGACAAAAAATGACATCGTAGTGGCAGAGAAAATTTGTGCACGCGGCTTTTTACGCGAAGGGAGAGCGCTTCTCTTATTGCGTGACATTTAGCCGTGACATGGAACAGGAACAGCGTCGGTGCGTCGCCAAAACGATGTAAGAGTTACGCCAGAAACTCGGGTCTAGGTTTGTGCCAAAATTCAAAGATTTCATAAGTTCGGAAGAGTAGTAATGTATTCCATATTTGATTCTGTCCGAGTGTCTGGTAAATAAAAATTACGAAGCATTCGTCCTAAACGAAGCTTTACGGAACCTTGATTTTTGTGCCATGGATTGCGAATATCGTATACTCCAGTGCATAAGTTCGTTAAGAACATAAGTTTGCCTAATCAACTTGCATATTTTGTCACCCCCCAAAAAAACCCATAAAACAAATACTTCAAATATAAGCCGACGTCGTCTCTTTCTCCATCCGTGATGCTTTAAGCAGACAAAGGATGTATGGCTAGACCGCGCTTTCGGATATCTAGTTGTTCGTGACTGCACCGCTGTGTACTTTCCCGTTGTCAACTTCTGACGCTGTCCCAAAATTTTCTGGAGTCCCTTGCTTCGGGATGGCATAGCGGCGTCAGCGAAGCTCGAAGCATGAGCCGGGTGACAAAGAGGTCTTAATTAAAGCCACTATTCGAGAGTAACATGCGACCGAATGCGATGAAACAGCACAACTTCTGTCCCTGCGACTCGCTCGCGGTCCAGATGACTAAGCACGAAACCGAACTTTCGTCTTTCTTGTTGTCTATCTCCACCCGGCTCACGATTCGAAGGTGACCGGAAGTTAACTGTCGCCCTATTTGCCGTGCAAACAAGTGCTGGCGCGATTGAACCATGTTCGTTAGCGGAACCGACTTATAGAACTTCTTTTTTGTACATGAGCATCCCCACGCATCATGGCAGGAACCGGAAACTAGCACGAAGGGCGTGCCTACCTCAGAGCCCTAATTGGGCTCCGTGCATTGTCTAATACCCCCCCCCCCCTTGTTTTTGGATGGCTGTGGTTGTTAAAAGTGAACAATTACTTTGCGGCAGTTCCATCGAGGCGGTGTCCGCATGGCCAAGTTCAGTCGAGAAAACCGAGAGTCAGGAGATATACACGTTGAAACGAAACGCGCGATTCCCTAACGCGAGTGTTTTACGCTTGGAATCAGGGTCAGTGCATCCTCTCGGTCCAGGTAGTGTATCTTCCAAACATGACACTTCAGGTAACTGTAAGAGTGCGCCTTTAATCAGGTTAGCTGTGAAGCCAGCCAGAAGATTAGAGTTATAATGAAATCAATGACTACCTCAAAACTGCCTAACTACCACGGCCCCAACGCCCCCTCGCATGTAGCATGACGGAGGGAAGTCGCCTGTACCGTGCATGGCACCAGTCGACGACAGAGCCACCTTGATACCAGCAACCCATGAACTAGCTAAAGGGTATTTTCAGCTGCAGGAGTCATGGCGCTGAAAGAGCGAGCATCTACTCACTAAACATGTAGAACAGCTACTGGTCTGAAATGAATCCGTTTAAATTTCATAGTTTCGGGCTGCGGATGTCAGTCGTCCTCCGGAAAGCAAGGATGCATTTTTGTAGTGAAACCTGTATGAGTTACAGTATAGGGGGTCTTCGCGTCGCCGTTGCCCCACTGCGCCCGTGTTGGGTTGCTCTTTTTTGCACGGCACCCACCAGGGGCGCTGGAGTAATGCACTGGTGCAGCGCATTCGATATTAAATGCACTAGATGGCGCTCCGGGCGATCGCACCACAGCGAACTCGGCGAGCGGGCACTGTGAATTCGGACAGCGAGGGAGAGCGGGTATAGGACATCTAAGCAGTATTTCACTGCCGTACTAGCACCGTAAAGTTGGCGAGGCGGTGAATCGGAGAGGGGAACAAGCCTAGAACCGTGCACCAATGTGGATGCCTCATGTACGCTGCGTCACACCTTTCGGACACAAGGCGGAAATTGACCGGATGGTCGAACATTGGAAGGCAGACTATTGTCTGGAGAGAAGGAGGTGTAGAAGAGGAGTGTAGTATGAGCGGCGCAAGCATAGAGGGCGCTGTGAACTCGTTGCCGAGAAACGGCGAGGTTCAGTTAGGTTTAAGCTAATATTAGACTTTTACGTGGCACCGTGTTAACACTGTCAATTTTTGTCTTTTTACGAATACTCGCATTCTTCTTGCTGCAATATAATGCGCAGTGCTTTTTTGCGGAGTTTCGAGCCATGTCTCAAGCTAATGGGCGTTTTTTATTATTAGTTCCGCAGTACCAAGCAGGTAAACATATTTCAAGCGTTTCAAGTGTTCTGTTTAAGACTGGGTGCACTTTCTGCGTATTTTTTGTAACGGTCTTCTCTGTTTGCAAAACGCATTGTTTTCAAAGTGCATATTTTTCCAAACAAACATTTGTGAACCAACAGTATTCGACATATTCTCCTTGAAATTATTCGCTTAAAACTACTGCTCGTCTCCAATCAGACAACCCACACTCGCGGGAGCATTCTTAGCTATTGATTAAGGAGCAGAGAAGCAAATTTCGTTCGATTATTCCGTCTCCAAATTACTACAATAGTATGTTTTATGTTGCAGTTTTCCAAAAAGTAAAATATTGGCGGTGTTAAGATAAACCTAGCCCTCATTAAAACGTTAAACTCTTTCACTTGATTCGACTCAATGAATCAAATTATTATATTAGTACAATAACAAATGCTCAGACTAAAGCCTAAATTCTTTTCTCTAAACCTGCCGTGGCGACACAGGGGTTAGAGCACTCCGCTGTAGAGCCCGATGACGCGGATTTGGTTCCGACCGCTGCAGCTGTGCTTCGATGGAGGAGGCGCCTGTGTACTGTGCGATGTCAGTTCACATGAATGAACCCAGGTGGTTCAAAATAATCAGGGGCCCTCCACTACGGTGTCCCTCATAGCCAATGTGTTAGTCTGGGATACTAAAATGCTTATACCACGCCACATTTCTTCCTTTCAGTGCCTAACCACGTCTGGATCTTGCCCGGTAAGTCTGGCATGCTTCGCCAAACCATTTTTTCTGTAGTCACGCTTCATTTATAAAATGAAGGTTGGTCTTGAACACATTAACCACTTTGTGCCAAAAGTACAGCCTTAAGGTTCACAGCAGGAAAAGTGCGCAGACCATTACACAAATATGCATGCACCGCCGCGGTGGCTCAGTGGTTACGGCGCTCGGCTGCTGGCCCGATAGACGCGGGTTCGGACCCGGCCGCGGCGGCCGAATTTCGATGAAGGAGAAATTCTAGAGGACCGTGTACTGTGCGATGTCAGTACACGTTAATGAACCCCGGACGGTCGAAATTTCCGGAGCCCTTCACTACGGCGTCCCTCATAGCCTGAGCCGATTTGGGACGTTAAACCCCAATAAACCAAGCCAAGCCTTATATATATATAGATATGTATATATATGTTGCGAGAGCGTGAAGTACTTGACTGCTTACAGGAGTATATAGCGAAGTATACGCTTCGTTAAAGGAAACATGTTTATTCGACTTGAAGTTTCCTTTAACGAAGCGTATACTTATATATATATATATATATATATATATATATATATATATATATATATATATATGGTTAAAATAAATAGGTTGTAATAAAGAGGCACTCCTGAAATAGGAAACGTAACATAAAGTAGTATCTTCTAACAAGCCGGCGTCACCCCTTAAACGCCGTTAATTTTAGGTTCCGCTGCATTTGTAAACTCGTTCCCCAGCAATCAGTGCAGCTTACAAAACAGACGAGAAAATGAATGGGAACGCTTTGATTTAGCAGGGGAGCGCCACTGGTGTGTTAACGCGTGTACAGTGCCGTTTCGTGTGACGGACCTGTCCAAGCAGGAGTTGAATCTGTTTAATCATGTTGAATAATGTTGAATTTGTTTAATCAGGAAGGAGAAATTTTCCATGTGAACACTAGAGGTTCGTTGGTTATGCGCGCTGGCTGTGGCGATAATAACAAGGAGGACCCATCGCTTGCTATCTTCTTGCCGCATTTGATTCTTCTGAAACATATTGCCCTGTGTCTTCTCTTTTCAGGATTCCGTAACTAACACTTTTATGGTAAGTAACCTTAAAGAATCGGCAAGTTAACTGAAAGAACGCGAGTGAAATTTATTTACATTTCATCTCACTTTGATGTATACTCGTTTATTGTGTCAGTAGGCTTTTCCTGTGCGACACCATTAGCGATTGTCAAAATCACAATTTGTTCAATTACCCTAAAAGCCCGACCGAGAATTACACTGTGGGAGCCGCATGATGCACAGAGGGGTGGCGTATCGGTTTGATAAGACAATAGCGCAAGAAACAAAAGTTTTATAAAAGCACGTATACAGCTTCCGAGAGCGCTGATCGAGGTCATTGATGTCCAGTTCTACTCCTTTTATTTCCCGAGGTGATGCGTCAGCTTCGGCTTTCTCATCCGTCTTGTAGATTTTATGATCGCATTTCTCTCCCCATGACCACCTCCTGCAAAGTGCGCATCTCTGGCAGCCAATTGGCTCACTTGTCCACACTTTGAATATCTTTTTTAACATTCTTTTGTTCAGTGAGTTTATACTGGAGAGGGAGAAGTGCGCTGATGTCTTTATTAAACGACGCTGTCGTTTTGTGTAAACCCTGGAATAGATGTGTTTTTAGCCTCTTCAGGGTCTATAGCCTATCCTCGCTTTGAGTGCATTGATCGCTACCTCTGCCACTCCAGAACAATCGCCCTTATGATAAGCGAAGGTTCATTCAGAGCATGCAATTACCACACATGTCCAACAATTTCTGATAAAAAATTTGAATATCGGAATATTGCAAGGTATTGTTAAGGAAATATTGAAGGCGATGGTCCACTTCTCCGATTTGTATTAAAAATTATTCTTCTAGACTGTTTCCATCGCTCGAATCGACCATTTTGGACTGCCATAGAAAACCAATGGGGATCGTTTTTGACGATAGCAAAAACGTTACTATAAAGCAAATGCAAGCCTACCGACAGTAGATGTGCGGCTATACTGACTTTTATATAGAAATCCTATAATATGCGAAAAAAATGCGTTCCTTCCCGTTAAGAATGCTTTTGTGCAGAATTGTTAGGTATCGAAGCCCTGTTTCTAGGGTTTTATGAAAAGCTAGGCAAATGTTAGGAGGGCTGTTCCTAGACTTTATTCTACTTAGAAACATGCGGGAACTAAGGCGCAAAACCAGCGTCACAAAAAGCGGCAACGATGCCGTGTTCTGTTACGATTATTTCAGAAGAGGCAGAAAAAAAAACTGCCAAAAATGCAGTATGTGTTTTACACCGGTCGTTAGGACTCTTGGTACCGCTGCGTGAAGTTCCCGCCACCGCCGTAGCCCAGCACTGAGGGCAACTCACGTTGGGGGCGCCAATTTCTGTTTAAACTAAATTCAGAAAAGCTTCTTCCCTCCGACTCCTCGGGAGCAAGACAGTCTTCGTCGTCTCATCGTTTTGCTGAGGCATGACGCAATGAAGCGCTGTTCGCTGAGTAAGGAAGCGTTTCCATGACGACAGCTCTTAGGCCTGTTCTCCCGGGGTTCCCCCAACTACCGCAGGATTCCACAGACACCAGCGCCGGAGGCGTCGGTTGTGGTGAACATGGCGCGTCCGATTTCTAACGCGTCTAAGTAAAGAACCCTTGGCAGTGTCTGACCAGAAGTTGAAGACACTCTATTTTCTCTTAGGAGGAAGGAGCTCATGAAAGTACCCGAACACAGAATTTGTGAACATGTTAGCCCTTAAAATACTCGCCGCTGACGTGTGGCTGCGGAAACTTTTCTCAGCGTCAAGATGGTTCGCACTTGGTTCTTGCGAACACAAGGAGACAGCATTCGTAACATAAAGGCGCGCTTTGAAGCAGGACCCTTCGCTTAGAATCGAACATGTCGTGGTTAGTGCATATTCAGTATATTTACATTCCTAACTGGGCACACAGACTTCGTTTTATTACTTTTCATCTATAAAAAAATGTATGAGCAATGTATTCGCTCGTTTGACGATAGTGCCACTACTAAGCATAACGAAACAGTCGTGATGCCGAAAAAGTTGTTCTCGTTCTATTAATCAGGTGACGTCACCATTGCTGAAGGGAGCTTCCGCTTGTTAACTCGCGAAGCGCAAAAAAAAAAATCTCTCAGATCTGCCTTTATTCGAGCAAGATCGAGAAACAGCGGTGGTTCTGTTGGTGAGACTGTCAGCACATGACGATGCGATCCTGTTTTTGCGCAGAAGAAACCCGCTTCGCTCGCAGGATTTTTGTAGTAGAATGAATGGGCCTTAAAATGGTCGCCACTGGTCGCCAAAAAGATAAGAATCTGTTGCTTTAAAAGAAAGAAGGCAAGAAATTAGAAACGAACACGAGCAAGAGTGTTCATAATCACTGGAAATATTTGGCAGCGAAACAAGTTTAATAACACAATGAAAAGACATCACCGCGAGAAAAATCAAACAAAGAATAAAAAGGAAAAACATATACAGGAAAAGGCAGAGAGTAACAAGATCTGGATTAAAAATTAGGAAAAGAAACTGTAGGAGTTCAACAGGTATTGTACAGTTGATGTGTTCGTACTTATTTAAAATGGACGGAAGATTGTGATGCGAAGACTGGACCTTGTAGTCGGCGCGGAAGTGGGTTACGAGTCAAATTAACTTTTTGTCGCTTTTTCGAAAAAAGAGAGAGAGAGTGTGAAACCTTTTCATGAAAAAGAGAGAATTTAGACGGTATTTAAAAATCACTGGAATGTTACTCTGCATTAGGAAGGGAATTCGGGAGACCAAGACTTCAGGAGTGCGGAGCGGAAAAGGTAAAATAAAACAAAAAGGAGAGAAGATAAAATGCGGCTATTAAGTGGGTATTAAAGTGCATCGGCAAGTAATGATGTACGATATGAATTGACGAAGTGCTAGTCCGGAAAATGGGCTTACAAAGTTCAATGCATGAAGAATACACGAGGGTAACATGCAAGGTGAAATTATGTTAGTAGGGTGCTGCAATGGACCAGTGATTTCTTAAACTGACCGAAAACTGGCAGGTCAGAAATAATATAATTACCAGACACACTCAATTTCTTGCTTACATATCCGCATTAGGTAGCCAAAGAAACTTTTTTATGTGAGCAACATTATTTTCTCACCTTTCTGTGTCGGTACGGAAGGGTAGATAGTGAGATTCAAGAACATCCCTTAACCATGTGGTGATCTCTTTTCCCACAGTGCTGCGTCGAAGAAGGCCTTCAATTCAAGGACCAAAGCATTAGAAAAGTGATGATTTGCAGGATGCTTGCGGACTTTTCTTTGATGATCCGCTCTAACTCCAACCAGACACTGGAGGGAGTAGCTTCAGACCTAGACAAGATTCAATGTAAGTTCTCATTACCGCAGTCTCTGGGCACTTCACTGTCGAGAGGAGTATTTCTCTTTTAGAGGGGAGGTGGTGGGATGATAACCGCGTACTAAGTACACTGATGCTAACGTTTCAGAGCTCATTGCAGCCGTTCCCAAGGAGCACAGGTAATCGGCTCAATATTGAAATGGCCGCCGCGGTGGCTCAGTGGTTATGGTGCTCGGCTGCTGGCCCGAAAGACGCGGGTTCGATTCCGGCCGCAGCGGTTGAATTTCTTTGGAGGAGAAATTCTAGAGGCCCGTGTACTGTGCGATGTCAGTGCACGTTAAAGAACCGCAGGTGGTCGAAATTTCCGGAGCCCTTCACTACGGCGTCTCTCATAGCCTTATACCCGTGCCACACGCTCACAAGAAATGGCAGTAAATGCTTAAGGCCTTAAGTTTGTTAATGCCATTATTTTCGGAGTTGGTGCTACACGTCTACATTTAATGCCATTATCAAAAGTGACGATGACGATAACGCTTGCAAGGTAGTTAAAAGTTTCATCTGAATATAAACATTGCTAATGAGCACAATATATGGGAAATGTTGTTCAAATTTAATATAAAATCGATTTTTCAGAAAATACGGCTGTTCCTGCTTTACAAGTCAAAAAAGTAGCCATAGACTCGCATGTCAGCACCGAAGTCGAGAGTACCTGTCAATAAGGCTGGTGAAAATGGCGCTCTTCGCATCGAAAATGCAGTATAGTTGCCTCATCTGACTGAAAGTTAAGAATTAACTATTTCCTACTGGTTAGGAAGTTGCTACTAACAAAGCTGCATACTTTTCTGCGTGTGGAATGGGAACGAGAGTAGGCATTGCACGGTCGAATGAGTTGTGGCGAACTCAGTAGGTCGCGAATGGCAGTAAGGCTAATGCCATTAAATTTGTGCGTGTGGCACCGCACGAATGCCATTGCAACTTAAGGTAGTAAGCACTTAATGGCATTAAATCTGTCCGTGTGGCACGGGTATTAGTCCCTTTGGGACGTTAAACCCCATAAACCAAACCAAACTAAACCAATATTGAAATCAATGGTTTCACTCTGGTCCTTTGTAAGACCCGCCTTTGCCAATACATATCCAACATTGAGTCGATTAGCATTGCTGCTGGGGTTCGTCATGCTATGATGGCGGTCAGGTTTCGATCGGAGCAAATATTACATCCATCAGTATATTCTACACTTCAGCAGTCCTTACAGTGTCACCCTCGAAGCTAGTTTACTCTTCAAATATCAGGTTACAAAATGCCGCTAACGTAAATAAACTAAAAAACGCGTTCACGAGAAAAAAAAACACGAATAACTTGCAACATTCCTTGCATAGGTGCCAACTGGTATTTTACTATGTTAACAGGAACCTGGAGCCACGATAGTTCATATCTAGTAAGTTCGCATTTGCTAATGACGTCACAACTCAACTTCTGAGATAAATGCAACTGATAAGCTTGTCAAGGCTAACTTCTCCTCTAATGTTCTGTGGGACCACTTAAAGCAAGGTGGTTGGACGATCAAAATATTCCAGTGTGAACTTGGGAAAAAGCAATGAAAAAACCGGACTACTAAAGCACCACGCATCTTGTGCTTTCCAACTTCTTATCCTTGCATTCGTGGCTGTTTTAACGATAGGCACAAACTTTCAGAGCAGTGTATGCTGAGCACATAGCCAATAACCCAATGGTATTGTGTTCGCGAGTATGTAACATAAAAAATTGGCAGTGGATTAGCTCTGGTTAAACCTGCAGGATTGCGAAAGCAACGAGGAGAGAGAGAGAGAGAGGCGATGGAGGAGAGCGCGCGGCAGCGGCGGCGGCCCCGGCACGCTAGCTATGCGCTGTTACGGCGCATGCTCAACTGGCGAGCGCAGCGGCAGCACCTCTGAGTCACGCGCGCAGCGACGGGGGCGGCGCGTCAGCTGTGCGCCGTGTGACCTCACTGCTGCCTGCGCATGCACAGTATGGCCTTTCGTCACCTTCGCGAAATGGCTCGGCGACTCGCGTACTGTTGCTTTTGCAACAATACTGTTAGAATATGAAGCACGTGGTGGTACCAACCAGTGTCGGCAGAAGCATAACGTTTGTACAGATTCGTTATATATATTTTGAATATTTAAAATGGCACCGACACTCAAAACAAATGGAATTTCACTGAGTGCATTCACAAGCATTTCTGTACTTTGTGGCCGAGGGTAGATGAATCAGAGCGAATAAACGCATGTTATTCGATCTGGTCTTGAAAGCCAACTATTCGAGTTCGACTCGTATTTCAAAAATCAAATACCCGCACAACCACAAATGTAATTTAACCTGTAGCATTTACTTGGAATATAGTCTGAGTCAAAATAGCTACAACTGGAATAGTTGGAAGTACGTTCTTGAAGATATTGGTGTGCGCTATTAAAATACGGAAAAGGGACGAACACACAGGACGAAGCGCTTTCTAACAACTGTTTAATCTCTGAAGAAGCCTGACTATATACACATATTGACGTCATATACTTAGAAGAGGGAGGAGCGCACGCGCTGACAAGAAGGAAGGAAAAAGAAAAAAAAATGAAGGGAAAGTAAAAAAAAGAGAAAAATAGAAGGAAAACGGAGGGAAGAGAGGAAAAAAGAAACATGAAAAAACGATCAACTCGTGCGCTTACAACAGCTGAAGATTACTATACTTGAGGTAGGTTAATTCAGTTCCCCCTAACATCACCGAATTATCGGGCTGACGAAGACGAGCTGACGAAATTTTCGAAGCTTTCGCAATGCAGGTTGCTCCAGATAAGCAATTTGTCAGCTCGCCTTCGGTAATGTTAGGGGGAACTGAATTCACCTAACTCAAGAATAGTAATCTTCGGCTGTTGTTAGCGCATGTGTTGATCATTTTTTCCTGTTTCATTTTTCCTGTTTACCCCCCCCCCTTTCCTTCTGCTTTTCCTTTTTTTCCTTTCCCTTCATTCTTGTTAGCGCGCGCGCTCCTCCCTCTTCTGTGTATTATGGTATGACGTCAATATGTGTATATAGTCATGTTTCTTCAGAGATTAAACAGTCGTTACAAAGCTCTTCGTCCTGTGTGTTCGTCCCTTTCCCGTATTTTGATAGCGCCCAATAATACCTTCAAGAATGGTCTGAGTCTCTACGAAATTCGTTTCCAAAATGTGGACGCAAGAGAATACTGCTACTCAATGGCAGTGCTTAAAGTCTGTCTCCATCGAGTGCGCATGTCTAGTGGCTAGAGCACAGGTCGAGAGGAAGATAAAGTGGGAGTTTTCAAAGCAGTTTTCTGATTTCACAGTACGCCTGTTCGCGCCGTCGAGAACAGTAACCATAAACACACCGAAAGAGACTGTTAAAGTATGTAGCGGCCTTTCCAAGGCGCAGTATTTTAAACATTACGAAGTATGCGCAAAGGAGTCGGCTGCCGCTCGCGGCGCTAAGAGGTGCGCGACCGGTAGAAACATGTGCAAGGCAAACTTACCGTTAACTCCTCTCGTCTCACAAGGCACCAGGTGGCGGACCTGTTACTTAACAGTTGACGGATGCATGAGTAGAACGAAGTACGCTATGTCATTTTGAAGCTGTCTTTTCAAACGCCGCAATAAACGTGCGTTGGGAAGCCGGGCATACGCCCAAATGCGCTCTATCCGCTGGGATTTTCTCCTAATCGCGCATGTTCCTCGTGCAGTGAAACACTGCTGCCACATGACAGAGCATCATCATCAGCCTTACTACGCCCACTGCAAGGCGTAGTATCTCTCTCACGCATACCTGTCCAATTAGCCCCGTTCTTTGCCATCTCCGCCCACCTTGTCCCCGCAAACTTCATAATCTCCTCCGCCCACCTAACATTCTGCCGCCCCAGCCACGCTTGCCTTCACTTGGAATCCACTCCGCTACCCTTAAGGACCAGTGGTTCTCTTGTCTTCGCATTAAATGCCCTGCCCAAGCCCATTTCTTCCTCTTGATTCCGAATACGATGTCATTAACCCGCGTTGTTCCCTCACCCACTCCACCCACTTCCGGTCTCATAAAGTTACACCTATCATTTATATTTCCCTAGATCGCTGCATTGTCCTTAACTTAAGCTGAAACCACAACAACCGAAACGCGTATATTACACTCTGTTGCTAAAGTGCGCGGTTCCCTTCGTGTGCTTGCCATGGCGTTTCAGAAGTGCCTTTTGTGTAATGCTGTCTAGCCTGTGTGGTATGACCGACTGTGTTAGCAAGAAAATTTACCGTATGCGACAGCATATCGTACTACACAAGAAGCTTGCGCGATTCGGGAAAAAAACCAAGCGTATAAATGTTCGGCGGGAAGCTCTGCTTCACAAATGAACTGTTGTCGTGATATTTCACAAAGATAGCTCCGCAGTTATGAAGCGCACTTTGTCACACTGTTCTTCAAAGCACGCAGTAACTGTTAACGAAGGGCCGCCGGCACTCGTCGTTTGTTAAAGGACAAAAAAAAATTGAGGGGGCAATTTGGCTCTCTAAAGTGCTGCAAGGTGAAAGCCTTTCCAGGCGCACTGTTTGGCATTGACTGAGAAATTGAATCAATTGAAAATCAATTGACTGAGAGACTGTTTGTGCTGTACAAGTGCTTTATTTGACTACACACTCTGACTACACATTACAACTACACACTTTGACTGCTTCTTTAGCACGACTCCCTCCCTGCTTCGATGAGTTTGGTTGTATCATGGCTCTGTTCGCAGTAACGAGGTATGTAATGTGGTCACCCACGGACGCCTTACGCTCCCTGTTGGGACGGACGACAACTATTTTATTCGTTGTCGTGTGCATCAAAAGGAGGCGTCAGGCATCCGAGGGTGACATCATTACTTCGAATCCGCTCACTCTGACTTCATAACCATTTCGACCAACCGAAAAGCGTGATACCTTTGCTGAGAACGTTCTGTCGACAACGGTGAGGCATTAAAAGCTCTCGCCTTAATAATTTGGCAACGGTTGCTTACATGTCTTTTTATGGACTCTACGCTCAGCGGCGAGAGAATGCGATGCGAAAGTTTTGCGGCGCATTAACGATACAACGACTTTGAAATGCAGTTTAATAACTTTCAGAGGTCCCATCTAGTATGTTCATGGTTAATCTTCACGAAAGAACGACATCGTAGGACAACTGTGAAATTGGAAAACTGCTTTGAAAACATTAGTTTTTATGTATTTCTATTGGCGCTGAGCCTACTTTACACCCCCAGCAAAGTCCGACTGCCGCGTGCGCTTCCTTTGTTTTTAAATACGGTCTAGCTCTATAGAAAATGTGGTCTTTGAGGAACAACTCCGCTACAACAGTGGCGTCAATATATTGCATGCAAACAATTGGCGCCTTCTTTGAATATATGGTGTGGAAATTTTAGCTTCAATAAAAAATCTGGAACTCTTCTAATTTACATATTTTAAAGCCTGCTACTCAAACGACAAGAAATACTCGCACATCTTTGTGGTAAACACTTGCTCGTATATTTTGTGCTTTACAGGCGAGGGCGGCCTTGGGGAAGGTAGGCTTCCTCCTAATATTGCCTTCGCATACAGATATGGAGTACCATGGCTGCGACGGCAGCCACGGTAGTCATGACAGCCATGGCAACTGCAGCCATGGTATTTGTACCGTACGGTCTTCGCAGCTCTACGTTGCCCTCGTTGCTCTAGGAGCCTTGATTTTGAGGAAATAAAGTATGTTACTTAAACGAACAATTTTACGTTCCTCATTGCTTTTGTGAACCGCGCCGCATTCCCAAATAGGCTGCGTGTCCTCAGAAGGATCAGCATCATTCTCTGGTAACATCAAAGAATCATTTCTCGAAAATCATGTTCAGCGTTTTTCTAGCAGTGATTATTCTCTGTCAAAGATGCAAAATAATCTTTATTTTGTCGGTTACATATTTTAACGTAGTGCAGACGGCAGAGAGCCGAGTATTTAAACAAGCGGAATAACGCTTTTCCTGGGCGTCATTTATTAAAAACTCGTAGACAGAGACAACAGCAAGTGTGCTCGAAGGTCGTCGAAAAAGAATTACCGCCGCCGACGGCAGTGGTCAGTGTAAAGATAATGGGGAACTTTCGAGGTAAGGTGCGAAAAGCATCATGGCAATAATGAACGATGTGGAAGTAGTTATCCTCGGCTACAATTTAACCACAGAAATCTCGGCGCTTCTCACGTCAAAAACAAAGCAAAAAAGGCGCATGCCAAAGCTTCCGAGAAAGAAAAAGTTTTACGACATTACTTTTCTCCTAAAGAAACATCGGCTTGAGAGTGGAAGGGAACAAAGGCAGCAAAAATAAACACTCAGGATGGAAACCCGAGCGTTCAAAAACAGATGTGATAGGGTGGGTTTTAGGCGCATGATATCCACTACTTCTGCGTGCGCCGGCGTAGCTGGTATACTGTTCTCTCCGTTGGGAATTCATAGTTCACTTCTTCGTCGAAGAACCTGGTACCGACCAGAGTAGCGGCCGAGAGGCCTTGCTTTAAGATCGTGGTAGCTTTACAGTGTGCAACCCAAGACTGTCACGTGGCTCGTATTCCACGTCACACTTTTGTAGGTTGTACGTCGGGTGCAGGATCGCTGTTTTGGAGCGTTAGCTCTACTACTTACGTTACTCAAGGTATTGTGAGTATTCAACGCAAGGGTCTCTATATAGGCAGAGGCAGTGTACCACAGTCAGCACTCTTAACACGAACGCTCGAGCGCATGTCTTCCACTGACTTTAGCGGCGCTGGGGGTCGGCCGCTGGGTCTGAGTCAATATTAGGCTGGAAGCAGGGCACGAGCTGTCTCCAATCACCGCAAACACACCGATCAGCATGGTCTAGGATTCAGCGTCCAGCGCTCAGGGGTTGTAATATCTGTGCAGGACGCTCAATCGAGCGTTCGTGTTAAGCGTGCCGACGAGTGTACGTAGGTGCGCTTGCGTTCAGACTTGCACAGCACGATGTGGGACTCTTGGAGGCGCAAGCTCCCACGAGTGAGACTGCCCGAGGCGTACTTCAAGCTGACGAACCAACGCGAAGCGTGTTATTCACCCACCACTTTGAATGGGCTATTGCATGATCATGAAAACACTTCTGCTACAGTTCACTGTACTTCTGCTGTGGCCCAGATTATCGCAAGCCGACTGAAAGCGGCTCACGTAAGCAACAACTCTTTCTGGATCCCATCCTTCTACTGCACTACTGCACGAGCAGGAGTCCTAGACCCATTCTGCTT
The DNA here is from genome assembly GCF_055824585.1 of Amblyomma mixtum. Classification (NCBI taxonomy): domain Eukaryota; kingdom Metazoa; phylum Arthropoda; class Arachnida; order Ixodida; family Ixodidae; genus Amblyomma; species Amblyomma mixtum. Next base: position 73,985,423 of record NC_143018.1, read on the forward strand.
GAACCACTGTAGATCTCGGTTTCTGCCCCTTTATCGAAATGCCGGGAAGCGACAGAATTGGCTGAGGGTTCAAGGGCACGGATTCTCAAAGCGTCCATAATACACGTGATGCCAGGAGTCTGTGCAGTGGTTTATTATCGCCCGGCTGCTGAAATTGTGCGATAGCTGCAGTTCTTTTCTGCGGGTGGAGAGTGCTCCATCGTTACCACTGATATGACACAGAAACAGCCGCTCCTTCTTTAGCTAACGCGGCGACGTCACTTAGTACACTAGACATATTTGCCAGTTCAGGCCTGTCAGTGCTCTGTCTATTAGCCTTTGGAAAGTGTTTGGTGCGTAAAAGAATCCGGTAAAATATGCTGAACTCGAAGAAGCCGTCCGTCATTATGATTGCGGCCTTCTCTTGGTCTCTTTCATCGAATCAGTTCCACAGTAGCTGCTCTTGGCGTCCACCGAAGAGAAGCACTTGCTGTTGCAAGGTCACAAGATACGTAGTCTTCTTCAAAAGTATACAGGCCAAGGAGGTCAGTTTCTCAGCCCTACAGCGCGGTTCCTCTTGCATACTCGGGAATCCTGACCTCAGAAAGGCAGAACGAACTCAAGTCCTCAACCCACCCAAGCTTACGATTTTCAAATGTGCTTAAACAGCCTTGCTACTCGACTTGGAAGCAAACCCCTTGGGCTGTATGTTCTTGACAAAGACTTTACACCTGTGAATGCCCCTGGTGCGGTGCATCGTCCCGATAGCGCAATCAGGTGGTCTCCAGCGGTACAAATTTAAGGGCCGTTTCAAGCGCCTCGGTCTGTTATTCATCTGGGCGGCAAAGGGACCAATGATTGAGTAGTTTGCTGTAGTGTCCACAGTAATGTTGCGGCCGCCAGATGCAGCAACCCTGAGGTCATCAAATCTCACTTCAAAGTCCGTGATTCTTGCCCCGGGTTCATAGGGTATGAGAGTCGTGGCTCGGGCCTGTCGTCCTAACTAATTATGGGTGGCGTCGCCACTTGAAACTTTCGTCACGTCCCTGTAAGGTTCTTTTGCTTCGTCGGCGTCAGCGGAAAAACTGTGGCGTTTCGGTGTAGTTTCCCCTACAGGGGCTTAGATGCCTTGCACTGGTGCGAGTGGCATGGCTGCTATGTGGTAAACGAAGGCGTTGAGCATTAATTACCCATCATCCCCGCAAGCCTGACTACGCTCACTGCAGGAGAAAGACCTCTCCCATATTACTGTAATTCATCCTCTCTTATGCAAGCCGCGGCTACTTTATCAGTGCAAATTTCTTAATCTCATCTGTCCCCACAACTTTCTGACGCTCACTGTCACGCTTGTCTCCTCTTGAACTCCGTTGCGCTTGACGACCATCGGTTACCTTGCCTTCGCATTACATGCCCGGCTCAAGTCTATTTCGCCTTCAAAATTACGACTTGGACGCCATTAACCCGCGTTTGTTCCCTCACCCATTTGCCTCTCTTCCTGTCTCAATACCACACGTCTCATTTCTTATTTCATAGGACACAGCGTTGTCCTCAATTTAAGCCGTACCCTTTCCGTTAGCCTGCTCGCTTCTTCCCCACAGGTGAGTAGTGATAAGATTGGACACAGTTGCTATTTTTCTTTCTCTGAGGGATGTTGGTAAACTGCCACTAATGACCTTAGAGTGCCTGCGAAATTCGCTCCATCCTGTTTTATTTCTTTAAGTTATTTCACTCTAGTGGACCGGATCTGCGGTCACTACCTGCTCTTACGCTGGATACAGGCTACTCTGAATGCTGGTAATCATCAATCTTTTCTGGCCATTGGCCAGGGGTGACCGTGTTGCGTGTTAGTAGAAACCCCTGAGGCCCATTTCACTGTATGGGCAGAGCCGCCGCATATGGACTTGTTCGCCAGACTGGACGCAGAGGGGGATACGCTGGTCAGGTGTTCGCCAAGCACCATCCTTCCTTACTGCAGTCCGCTCAGCAATGAATGAATGTTTGGCTGGCTGTGCTTGAAGATGTTTCGTAAGGCGTGGGGTTGGTCCAAACTGAGCGTCTTTGAATGTGTAGGGCTATGGCATGGTCATGGCTATGCGTACTTCCTTCGGGCTCCTCGCTTAGGGAACCTGTAAAGACTGGTGAGCCACTCCAAGAACTTCGTGCTTAAATGAGACAAAAACAGTCTAACGGACGAAAGACGAGAAAAAATAAAGAGAGGATGTTTCCACTGAGTGCAAAAGCACGAGCTTTTGTTTCTTTTTGGCAAAGTTTTTTTTACTTATTTGAGATGGAGGATTGCGGGACTGAGAGGCACTGAGGGGACACATGAAGGACACACATGAGGGACACACATGAGGGACAGACAGGCAAAAGATGATTATGGCGGGGTCAGAACCTCCTAATTAGTGCCACGTACAAGACGTTGATGAGTGGGTAGTGCCGTGGGACAGAGCGCTCGCGCTAGACACATACCCGGCGCATGCACCAAGAGACGATTTTGCTAGGCTCGGAAAGTCTGGATTAGTGCGGTCGCACTAAAATGAAGGCACATAAATGATAACTTGATTATATGTATCGCTGCTTCAGAAAATTAAGAATGGCAGTCGGAAGAGGGCTGGCGTTGTAGTAGCAAAAGGGGGGGAATTTCGTGCCTGCGTTGCTTTTGAAGCCTGCTTTTGTTTAGAGCAGTAATTTCCTGGCAGGAACAATAAATAATGCCGGTCAAGTTTTACAGCAGCCAGACAATAAACTTGTTCACTTCGGCTCGATAACACTGTCTTATTCCTGCTCTATACCTCTTCCCATTTATCATCGCTTTGCGTTATCCCTTTAGAATTGAACATTCTCACTATGTGCGTGGACGTTCTGATCGGCCTGTTTATTCCCCAAATCAGGGGCCCAAATCGGGTTGCGCGTGTTTAGAGCTTTGTATCAGCAACTAGACTGCAGTATGCGCCGAGCAAGCGGGGTAGCCCATCCCAGCTTATAGTTCCGAGAGGCCCCTCGCGAGTCGGTATTGTAAGGGGAAAGGGCCAATAGGGCCCTACGCTTTTCACCTCTCTGTAACAATTTAACAGATGATAAATGTTTCTCACCACCACCACAATGTGTGTTTATTATACTGTACGTCATTCTACTTGCAAAGGATGCTCTTGCCCTGATGATAATAAAAATGAACGACTCGTGGGCTGGTGTCAAAAAATTATTAAAGAAAGAGAATATGACCGCAGTCAACAAATGACAATGAAGCCCCAACTCTAACGCGCGTGCTTCTTACTGATCGGAGAATATGAAAAAGAAGCTCGGATAGAGATGAATTCGTGGCTGTCGTTACTGTCGGCCTTCCTCGTCATCAGCTGCGTCCTAGCTGGCGACTACTTCAGATCTATACAAGGCCTAACCAGACTGTTCCAGACTGAGAAGACCGTGGTCAAAGCCCTGCGTCGCCATTTGGAGCCCTGCGAAGCGACCTGGCGCCGAGCTGCCGCCGTCGTACCGCTCGTTCAGACTAAGCTACGCGTCGCCGCTCTAACGCGCAAGGGAAATCAGCCTGGAGAACAGTCCCTGCTGAGGCTACTGCGGCATTCATCTATGGACGCCCTGTCCGGCGTGCTTCGTGACTTCCGCTGTGCTCGGCCGCAGATAGATAACACCCACTTCTTGCGCTGGCCCACGGAAGAAGACATTGACGGAGCTGCTGCAGGCGTCTGTAGGATCCAGAAGGCGTACCACATCACGCCAGAGCATGCTGTGACGACAATGCGCTCTCCCGAACTGGCCCAACCGACGGAGGACGATATGCTATCGTTAGCCAGCACCGACCAGCTGGATCGTTTGACCAGCACCGAGCCAGCGAAAGCACTTTGTCCAGCTCCAGCACTTCGGCTGGTGACCTGGACTGAAAACGTCCCGACTATAGGCACGGCCTGGGCGCCACAACCAGTAGCCTGAAGGTCGCCCGCCGTGTTGCTGCAGAATTTTCGTTTCTTTTGTGTGAAATAAATGCAAGTTTTTCACCACCGCGATCTGCCATAGGGTTGCAAAGGAAAGTCACAGAGCTTTCAGAGAAACACCGTGTTTGAAGAAAAACTCGTTCTGGTCCGGGGTTTGAAACCGGGAAACCGCCTTCCCGGTGCAGTCGGTAACCAACAGCGCTAAGCACGAGGGCCAGCAAATGGTAGGGTAAGGGCTAAATGATCAACAACTCGAAGTGGGAACAGTGTCGGTCCACTGTTTAGGGGGATCCACCAAGAACGAGTAGACACATAACAACAGTATCAACCCAAGCGCCGCCAAAGGTCACAACAGCATCCACCCAAGTGTCTTGTACTTTCGCCCTCCTCGAAAAGTATGCTTTGGCCTTGCGTGCTTTCCCTTGGTATATTGCCACGTATTATTGTAGTGTTTGTTCGTTCACGCTCAAGGCTGCAGGAAAGGGTTGTTATCACTTTTGTTCGTGACGCGAGAAGCGACCACACTAAAACCAGAGAAGTGCCACTTCGCCTACGAGGAGCTGCTGTTCCTTGGTCACGTCGTAAGCAAGGATGGAGTTCGCCCAGACCCCCAGAAGACGGCTGCGATCGCAGAGTTTCCACAGCCTAATGACAAGAAGGCTATACGCAGATTCCTTGGATTGTGCGCTTATTACCGGCGATTCGTCAAGAACTTTTCACGCATCGCTGAACCTTTGACCCAACTTACCAAGGCTGACGTGCCTTTTAAATGGAAAAGGCCACAAGAGGAAGCTTTCAACGAGCTGAAGCGCCGCTTACAGTCCCCTCCTGTGCTCGGGCACTTTGATGAAAACGCCGAAACCGAAGTTCATACCGATGCAAGCGGGGTGGGCTTAGGAGCGGTCCTCGTTCAGAAAAATGGTAGACAGGAGAAAGTTATCGCGTACGCTAGCCGTCCACTGTCGAGAGCCGAAGCCAACTATTCGACGACAGAGAAAGAATGTCTCGCCATTATTTGGGCCACGTCCAAATTTCGCCCCTACCTATACGGACGACCATTCAAGGTTGTGAGCGATCACCATGCTCTGTGCTGGCTGGCCAATTTGAAAGATCCCTCCGGCCGCCTTGCTCGTTGGAGCCTGCGTCTTCAAGAATTCGACATAACGGTAGTCTACAAATCTGGCCGCAAGCATTCCGATGCAGACTGCTTGTCACGAGCTCCTGTCGACGCAGCACCCGAAGAGGAAGACGACGACGCTTTCTTAGGACCGGTAAGCGCCAGCAGTTTCGCGCAGCAGCAGCACTCGGATCCTGACTTGCAAAGCCTAGTTGATTATCTTAAAGGCAAGACCGCATCGCCTCCCCGACGGTTCAAGCGGCAACTGTCGTCCTTCGTCCTTCACAATAATGTCCTCCTGAAGAAGAACTTCGCGCCGAACAGGACAGTGCATCTTCTTGTCGTGCCCAAAAATCTCAGGCAAGAAATTATGCAGGCATGTCATGATGAGCCGACTGCAGGACATCTCGGGATTGCTCGCACGTTGCACCGCATCCAGGAGAAGTACTATTGGCCACGGCTAGCTACCGACGTTTCCCATTACGTGAAAACGTGCCGTGAGTGTCAGCGACGCAAAACGCCTCCGACTAGACCAGCCGGACTCCTGAACCCCATACCACCGCCAACTAAGCCCTTTCAGCAAATAGGGATGGACCTCCTCGGCCCCTTTCCGACCTCTTCATCAGGAAACAAGTGGATCATCGTGGCCACCGACTACATGACCCGCTACGCCGAAGCAAAAGCGTTGCCTAGTGGTACCGCAACAGAAGTCGCAAAATTTTTTGTCGAACAAATTCTCCTGCGACACGGCGCCCCGGAAGTGCTCATCACAGACAGAGGAACGGCGTTTACAGCGGAGCTGACGCAAGCCATTTTAAACTACAGCCAGACAAGCCATCGGAGGACCACTGCCTATCATCCGCAAACCAACGGACTCACAGAGCGTCTGAACAAGACCATCGCAGACATGCTCTCCAAGTACATCGACGCCGAACACAAGACGTGGGACTCTATTCTGCCCTACGTGATCTTCGCCTATAATACTGCCGCCCAGGAGACAACCAGGTTTACTCCATTCCAGCTGGTATACGGCAGGAAGCCCACGACAACACTCGACGCAATGCTCCCGCACGTTTCCGACGAAGACAACCTCGACGTCGCCGCCTACCTTCATCGCGCCGAGGAAGCCAGAAGACTTGCGCGGCTTCGCATTCAAGACCAGCAGCACACCGACGCCCGACGCTACAATCTGCGCCGACGAGACACGCATTACAAGCCAGGTGATCGGGTTTGGATATGGACGCAAGTTCGCCGCCGTGGATTGAGCGAAAAGTTGCTGCGACGCTACTTTGGCCCGTACAGGGTTCTCCGTTGCATCGGTGACCTCGACTATGAAGTCATCCCCGACGGCACGACAGCATCTCAGCGACGCCGCCCACGCCCGGAAGTCGTACATGTCGTACGCCTGAAGCCATATTATGAACGCTAAAGGACTCGAAGTTTCATTCTCCGTGTTTATTTTCATTTTAAAGCATCGAGACGATGCTTCTTTGGAAGGGGGGTAATGCCACGTATTATTGTAGTGTTTGTTCGTTCACGCTCAAGGCTGCAGGAAAGGGTTGTTATCACTTTTGTTCGTGACGCGAGAAGCGACCACACTAATCTCGATTGATCGCAGCCATGAAAGGCTGCATCTAGGTTTTTCCAGATTTCTGTAGATGATCTTGTCTTGTTATCTGGAAGTTTCCTTGCCGGCTTTAAATTGAGCGATGCCGCGAGCGGCGGGCATTCGTAGTTCGACGATTGACAAGCACGCTTGTTGCTTACACCGCCACCGAGTGATTCAGTTATTTTGCGGGCGCAAGTCAGCCCAAATAAAGAGCTTCGTTTGCAAGTCTTTCTGGTGTCTTCCTGACCGCTGGACTGCCGTCATTACAACGTGACAATATAGATGGTGGTCTATGCACGCTGAAGGCATAGAACAGAAGCTCTGTCACCTTCGGCTGCACAAGTGTTTCCTCGCCGGGATTGTGCTTCTCGTGTTACAGCGTTACGTATAGAATTGCGTAACGCTACCTAACGCCATCAACATGGCTGCACCTCCGTGCATGTCTTCGTGTGCCTCTAAGCAGATAACATTACCCCCCCCCCCCCCACTCCGGACAGGGAGGACGCGTGGGCGCATTGGCCATCACGAGAGCAAAGCTAAAAAATAATGGGTCGTTTTTACGCTTGCTTGCTAGCGTATATACATGCTGTTACTAAAAGAAATGGCGCGCCAAAATAAAACTTAATAGTGGCCAGGGCGTCAGCCTGAAATTTTCATCGCCATATGAGGCTGTGAAGTAGCCAATTTGGTGCAATGTAGCCACCAGTGGCAACCCTGGTCTGGTCCCGCGCATGCGCCTGCTGTGGTAGCGCCACTAAACGGGTGGCATGAAAACACCCGATTACGCAGTCCCTGGGGCTAGATTTCGCTGAGTGTCGGCTCTTTATCAACTTTTACTTCCGAGAAGCGCGCCCTACGTCACCATGACAGTGACGCTCTCCGCGCTTCCGTTGGCTGTTGTCGCTTGTCGATGCGACGAGGCGCGCTGAGTCCGTCGTTGCCATGTGCCCGGTTGGACGCAGGCGGCGAGCTGCGGTCGGTCGTTGCGGTGCCGTTCGCAACGGTGCGTCACAGTGAATCGCATTCACTTTTCACAACCGTGTCCCCTCGTCGGAGGAACCTCGGTCGGACCATATTAACGGCGCTCGGCAACTTTCCTAGATCCCATGTTGCATGCGCTAAATGCTTTCATTAAACTTAGTGCTGCTTGTGTGTATTATGCGATAGCGGTTAAGCTGTCTTCGAGGCAAAAACCATGCGTCCTCTGTTACGAAATTCAGCGATTGGTCGACAGAGTTGCGACACCATCAAGGTCGTGTGACATCAAAGAACCAGTCACTGGATAGAGCGAAATTTCAAAATCCATCACTTCCGAAGGAGCTGGGATGCTGCGGCAGGGTCGACATCACTATCGGAGAGGACAACCTTGACGAGGGCGTCAGTGTGTCAGGGGTGGGCGTGGTCGGGGGGGGGGGGTGTACGTGATAAACAGACAAAAAAATCCAAATTAAATTTCGAACCGACGGCGGCACTTACAGTACTACTTCAGTAGCCCCTGCATTAGTCCAGTACGCCATCGCCGCATGCGCACATGTCACGTGTTTAACTGGCAGTCTCATGTGCCGATCGGCACTGCACGTGCTTGCGAATCTCTGTGCTTTTGATGTCGTCATCTTTATCAACTTCTATTCGTGCGCATTGTACCCAGAACACACCGCTATTGCATCACCTCCTTAATTGTCATTAAGCGGCCCCACAATTTCTTTTATCGCCTTGACTCTCCACTTCGCTGTGTTTAATTGAATTATATTAGCTATCTCAAGAGTATTTACTTGTCCACAACGCCGTGAAAATTTGGCATGGGATCCACATACGAAAATGGACGTTAGAAGTCTAAGGAGTGAAGCTGGGGTTAAAACAAAAAGCACTGCGATTTATATGCCATGCCTACCGAAGACAGGTGTCGGTATCTAACCTTCTCAGTTGCTTCCGTTTGCCCACCTTTAAATCTCGTCGAAAAATACATTGCTTGGTAATGTTCTTCACCATCGTCAGTTAGCATACAAAATAAAAAAAAGAATTTCTGTCTTGTATGCAGTATAGCAGAACACGAAAGACCATGGGTACGAACATGACAAAGCAATTGCAGTTCCTCAGTGCAGAACCAATGCAACATGTCGTTCTTTCCAAGCACGATAGCCTATTACAACTGGCTACTGACGGTGCTACCACCCTATCATCACCCGAAGCATTTTTATCTGCAGTCGGATGAAGCCAGTAAGTTTTATGTGCTTAGTTTCATTCTCGGAAAGGATGTTTTTGATGCTTCCTGCCCTGCATGTAAAAGCGGCGCATTTTTATTTATGTTTGTAGGCTGGTTTCTTGCGCAGAAATTTGACTGTATGCTAGTTTCCTTTCTTTTCTTGTTGTTATCTGTCATAGACGATTCATTTGTACACGCTGCATACCCGCTTCTGCCTTGGCTACTAAAAGGTGGTGGGCAGAATTGAATAAAAAAAAATAAGAAAATAATAAACTGCGCAGCTTTGTTCCTCGCGGCTGCCACATGATGGCGCCACAATAAAAACTTGAGAGAGCGGGGGCGTGGTTTTCAGACAAACAGTACGGGGAGCAGCAGAGAACCAGAGAACTTTTCAAGACTTGCGACGGCGTCGAGCTGCTACACTGGCTGCTTAGTGACGCAGTTGTAGCACGCTGCACAGTGTCCACTTTACAGTGAATGACCAAGAAGGACGTGAACGCCGAAGACCAAATCTCGGGAGACCCAGTGTGAGTCTTTTACGCATTGAGCGTCTCCTTTCTTTTGTGCCCCGGTAGCTATGTTTTCAGCGCAAATATCTATTCCAGGTCATATGAAATAATTGGTTTGGTTTAGCTTAGTGTTGCTTAATTCCCCTCTCGCGACTTGTTTATACGCTCCACAGGCAGCCAACTCAAGCTACTCTATCTTGCTGTGCAGCGCCCACTCTACCTTGAACGACGAATTAGGACAGGGACGCCGACGACGCAACTGCAGGGAGACCCAACGTGAGTACTACATGTGTTCTCTTGCGCTTCGCTCGGTTGGGGTTTTTTGTGCGGATGTCGCGGAAAGCAGCACGCTCTCCTACTTGTCCCATACTAGCAGCACACGTTCTGTATACAGCCAGAGAGCCTTCATAAAATATCGCATTTTCTGCATGTAATATTCCCGAGGAGTCCGATGAGGTAATAGATGTCGAAGGTTCCTGAAATATGCATTACATCACCTAAAATTGGCGCATCAGCAGTCAGTCAGCGAACCACTTCGTGTGATGCAAATTCGGCGTATACGCTTAGCTGCGGCTGGTCGAATTCTAGAGCGCGAAGTGAACAGATGAAAGAAGATGTACCGTTGTTAGTGCATCGGTTATATTACCGTGAAGTTTTGTAATGTTTATTAGTTCATAACCAAGGTGCTGGGATTCATGACTTCGTGACGCGCAGCGCCACCATATTTATCTTGAAACTGTTTATAGGTTTAAGGTCCCAAGGCGAGTCAGGCTATGGTGACGACGTAGTGAAGGGCTCCGGAAATTTCTACCACTTGGGGTTCTTTAGCATGCACTGACATCGCACAATACACCGGCCCCCAGAATTCCCACTCCATATAAATTCGACCATTTCGCCAGGATTGAACCCGTGTCTTTCGGGTCAGCAGCCGAGAACCATTACCACTGAGCGACCGTGGCGGCATTTATCTCGAATTATCGCAGTCCATCGACACTCCATAGCTGGCCTCTAGAGCCAGAGTAAGTGAAAAAAAAGTCCTGCTGAGTATGTTTCATAGCAATTAAAACTTATCGACAGAATTGACTGAGGGCTTTAACAATTTAAACATTAAGAGGTATTTCATGGCCGCAACGTTACCGACCTGGTAGACGAGACGGCACTGCCATCAGCTGACTCTCGGCAGCCATCAGGTTTAACATCATGTTTATTCACGACGTACCCTGAATCCACACAGCTGGGAGGCCCCTTATTACGCATTAGGGGGTTGGTCAAATGTTTAGGGGAATCCCCCAAGGTGGAGTAGATTTGTAATAAGGGAGTAATTACTCATTGGCATCCACCCAAGCGCAGCCATACGGCTACAAAGGAAAGCTATACAGCTTTCTCAGAAACTTCGTAGTTAAAGAAAAATTCGTCCTGGTCCGGGGTTCGAACCCGGAACCACCGCCACACCGGAGCAGTCGCTCTACCAATTGAGCTAACCGGGACGGCAAGCTTATGGTAGGGCGAGAGCGAATTGATCAATAACTCGAAGTGGGAAGAGTGTTGGTCAAATGTTTAGGGGAATCCCCCAAGGTGGAGTAGATTTGTAATAAGGGAGTAATTACTCATTGGCATCCACCCAAGCGCAGCCATACGGCTACAAAGGAAAGCTATACAGCTTTCTCAGAAACTTCGTAGTTAAAGAAAAATTCGTCCTGGTCCGGGGTTCGAACCCGGAACCACCGCCACACCGGAGCAGTCGCTCTACCAATTGAGCTAACCGGGACGGCAAGCTTATGGTAGGGCGAGAGCGAATTGATCAATAACTCGAAGTGGGAAGAGTGTTGGTCAAATGTTTAGGGGAATCCCCCAAGGTGGAGTAGATTTGTAATAAGGGAGTAATTACTCATTGGCATCCACCCAAGCGCAGCCATACGGCTACAAAGGAAAGCTATACAGCTTTCTCAGAAACTTCGTAGTTAAAGAAAAATTCGTCCTGGTCCGGGGTTCGAACCCGGAACCACCTGGATCACTTTTTGAGAATTTCGCGATATTCAAGGATTCAAGTCCGTATAGGCTGTAGGTAAAGCGTGCCAAGTGCTTTTTGCGCTTGTATTAATTAGCGACGTGATCGGCGATTGAATTTTGGGCTTCTCCTCAATGCGCCGGCGTTGTGCGGGCAAGGTCAGTGCGACGTCACGGAAGGGAAGAAATTTAGGGGGGCACTTTGCTGGCCCAAAGTGCGGTGAGGCGGAAGCCTTAAGCGCAGTGTTGCTGCTTGCCAATGGGGCCCCGGAATAGGGGCTCCACCTAGTACTGTGAGGGGAAAGGGCCAATAGGGTCCTACCCCAATCACCTTTCTGTAAAAAATTTAATTGCCCATAAATGTTTTTCACCACCACCACCCTGCGACCTTTGTTGTCCTGCGGCTGTGTTCCCAGGACCTTATCGAGGGCATAGGCTTCCTGACTGAACATAAAAAAATCAATGAGCTTAGGTACAAGCACACCTACCTTTCGACGGACTTTCCTTTTAGACGACGCTATATTCTCACCAAGTAGTTTTGACGAACGCCCAAGGAGGCTAAAGGAAGTGATAGAGGCAATCATGTTTAATGGAGTTAAGATAAAGCTAGAAAGGTTCCGCTTCGCCTATCTGAACTTGTCCTCCATTGTCAGCAAGGACAAAGTGGGATCCGGCCAAGGAACGACAGTGGCTATTTCATATTTTTCCGAATCCGGCCGACAAGGAAGGCGTTTGGAATTTTCCATGCACACCGGTTCGTAAAGGGTCATTGTCGCGGCGTTGCCGCTGTCCGTTGACAACACCAATAGACGCCTTAGTAGCGCTTTAAACTGCAAAAACAATGGAGTGGGAGCTTGGAACGCAAAGGAAGGGCACGTAACTGCCCTCCTGGAACAGTGGACACCTTAATCGTGCTTTAAGCTACGCGGCGGTAGTGACAGATGTGCGCTGCATGCGTTGGCATTGGCAACGTTGTGCGATTTTAAGGAACGGAAGTGCGCATAACTGGCTCCCTGGGTGAGCAGAAGCCTGAATCGCGCTTATGGGTACGTGGGGTGGTGAGAGAGAGATGTGGGTTGCATGCGTTAGCGCTGACAACGGTGAGCGAACTCCCGCGATCAACCAATAACTGCCGCCTGCCAGGGTGAGTTGGCACTTTGGAGCACATATAAAGACAAACAGGAATTTCTTACCACTTATGCGAGAGAATAGCCGGTTCCGCCCGCTCGTAACGCCTCCCACGGCGTTGACAACGTCGCGAAATACTTGCATAGACCTCGTCTTTGAGAACCAGGCATTGGTGCAGCAAGTCGAGCATGTATTCATTTTTCCGACCACAAAGCTTCCTTCATGACATTCAAGAACTGTGAGTGGAGTGTTTCCTGAAGAAGGAATATTCCTGAAAAAAAAAAAACGTCTCAAATTGTACATACATGTCTTGCCCGAATTCTTTGCCTCAATTTATCGAAAAGCCGGAACAGGTGAGCAGCTGCGCTCAAATTTCGCATTAGGAATTAATTTAATCGTCGGCAGTTTTTTTTTAGGCTTTCAGATAATTTTTCTCCACCACCACCACCACCACCACTTTAATGAAGAAGCCGAAACCCTCATTATTACTGACACAGGTACCTTGAAACTTGACACCTTGCTCATTCAATCCAAGGGCGGACTAGAGTGAGTAATCCCCTATGTGAGCAGTTTGGAATGAGAGGCAGATGGCGACTGTTCAACTACTGGAAAATAGTGTCCCACGATCATCTTCTGTACGTAGAAATTCCACCCTTGCCTGTACAGAAGGCCATTTGAGGATTTCGCTGACCATCAGGAGTTACGTTGTTTTTCTAATTTGAAAGACCACTGAGGCTACCTCGCTCGCTGAAGGTATACGACTCCGAATATCCTTCGTCATTATAGTTTACAAGTCTGGGCGCAATCACCCGAAGAGAATTTCCTTTGCCGAGTTCCTGTCGACGCAGGCTCTAAATATGGTGATCACTATGACATCTTGGAAGCTATCTCATAGCCATTCCACACAGGAGCGACTCTGTGCCCCCTGCAAACAATGTCTCGTTGAGTACATAAAAGCACGGCTTCTTCACCCTGTGCTTTGTTCAAGCATAGAATTCATTCCTGCTTGCAAAATCTCCTATTCGAAAATTATTTGTGGTTAACAAGACAGCTTAGCTGATTGCCTTCCCTGATATCGCACGATGGAAATTCGCAGGTTCCAGGCGGTGAAACGGCAGCTTCAAATGACGCTGATCGCTTCAATTATAGGCCTAGAACATTACAAAAAATTAACGGTGCTTTAGCTTTGGTTAACCCGAGTGAGAAGCGGTAGCTACACGATGGTTTCTGAAGCCGCCGCGGTGGCTCAATGGTTATGGCACTTGGCTGCTGAACCGAAAGAGGCGGGTTCGCTCCCGGCCGCGGCAGTCGAATTTTGATGGAGGCGAATTCTAGAGGCTCATATACTGTGCGATGTCAGTGCACGTTAGATTCCGAAGTGGTCGAAATTTCCGGAGCCCTTCACTACGACGTCCCTCATAGCCTGAGTCGCTTTCAAATTCAAAATTAAAATTCAAATTTATTTAGCATCAACAGTGATGTTACAAAACTCGTGGTGCTACGGGGTGCTACCAAAAAGCCTGTAACGGCTTGACGAAGGCCAGCACCCCGTTCACAGAGCAATACAGCAGTGGACAAAAATAGATATCGATATAAAGAAAAGCAATATATATATGGCGACGGCTTTACATAATCATAAAAACATGTTAAGTGATCGGGCTAACATTGCGGGTTCATAATTGCGAGTGTTAATGTCTTGAGTAATTACACGTACACTGACATATAGATCACTTGGACGTGTTATCAGAAGAGTTAAGAGCGTGTGGTAGTGTGTACATCAGCATTTGGCGGCCATAGTTAGTACGGGTGTGAGGATGCTTATGGCTTTGGGACCTTAAACCCCACTAAACCATAAAACAAACCTTCACGAAGGTTTAGCCTGTTAAATACCAAAGAAACGCTCAACAAACAGCATAAAAACACTTTTCGAGGCTAAACCTTCGTGAAGTTCTCGCCTCTCAGTAGGTTTAACCAAATCTAAGGCACCGGTAATTTTTTTCGTAGGCGCGCCGGCGCTCCTGTCATGTACTATGTTAAAGTTCGCGTGACGGCAAGCGCTATCAGGTAAACACCACGTTTGGGCTCTTCGGTAAGCCCAAAGTCGATCATCTGACCAAACTTTGGCTGACATTGACTTGACCTTGGCGTCCCCAGCTTGACCTCGACCAGATACAGAGAAGCAGACAGGGCAGTGTCCCAGCACCAACTAGCCCAACTTTCTTGTTTACTTGCTGATCTTGACTTGAATTCACCTTGAAATCACATTCTTCTTGCCTCTTGACCTTGACCCTTGACATGTCCAATTGCTTGACCATTGGTCTGACCATTGATCATCCGCCTGTTCTCCAAACTTAAACAGAAGGTTTGACCTTGGCTGATTATTGAAGGTAATCGGCAACGCACGGCGATCTCAGCCCGAGACTTCTTGTAGTAAAGCGACCGCTTCAAAAGATGTGAACGATAAACTTCACCACACATTGTGGTTTCTCCCAGCACAACGTCATGGATGACGCTTCTAACATTGGGTGCAGTATCAGAGCTGCTTTAACAGGCTGTACAAACAGCGTGCATAAGCATAAGGTGGATGATGCTCTATGTGTACAATTTTGGAAGCTTTCTTGAGTGCACTCCTGAACTAGACTCCTGAAGAGTCTAGTTCTTACCTTTGTATCTGATCTACACTTAGATTGAGAACTAATTGATGCTGTGGGAAGCATTCGTGTGTTTGGTGTCCACTTTACGAGTCATTTGAGTTGGGATGATTATGTAACCGTAATAATAACAAAGCTTTCTCGTATCAAACGCATTACAAATCGGAATAGGCGTCGATATATATCTAATGTGGAACTTCTGTTGTGTAAATCTATATTTTTTATCCCACCTGACTTACTGCTAACTTGTGTGGGCAACAATCACTAGATTTTGAGAACAAGATTTATCTGCTTCAGAAGAAAGTGTTACGTGCAATATGTATCCAGAGTTTCTTCACCCACACAGCCGAGCTTTTTGATCAGTATAGTCTAAATATCTGGGCTTTAACACTTCAGACTGCTTGACACTTACAGAACAAACCTAGTTCGAAAAAATACCAGAGGTGAATTTATGTTTACTTAGGTGCAATAATGCAAAAGCATTTCTATTAATGCCCCTGATTCGTTTCTATCACATTTTCACATCTCTCGTTGCTAGAGCGTGTAGTAACCACACCGAAGTACTAATTCATTATTCAGTAATTAATTAAGTCATCCGCGTGTGATGTAAGTCACTATTTAGGTCGGTTATTTATTCGCCCAATAATTGATTAAATTCGTTTATTTGAGTGATTTGAATGTAATTGAATTAATTGTTAATTGGTGGAGGTTACCCCGCATCTCCACCAAGATTTAACGGCCTTTACTGACAGTTGTGAAGGCCGGTTAGAGCGGGCAAGGACAGGTCCGGTCCCAAAACAGTTCACGCTCTCGTCTCGCGCCGCGCGTCGGCTCTGCGGCTTCAGCTGCCGATCGTCGTCATCTCGTCTCGCGTCTCGCGCCGGTTCTGCTGCTCCGACTTCTGTACCCTACATTCCACTTCCCCTTTTCTCAGCTTATGTCTCATGGCAGACTTCTCGAATAAAAAAAAAGACTGCTGATCATCTTCCTCTTTACAGCTTATGTATATATATCTGCAACAACTGATTCGTCGATTCAATTAAGATATTTCAATTTTTATCAGTAATTTACTAATTCAACCATTTAGTTACTTGAATTATTATCCTTTGATTCATCACTCCTGACGCAAAAAATCCTTTCGGATTAATGCCAACCACCCCCGCCACTTAGAAGACCTTCGTACTAACAGTCGTCAATCCCACAGCAGACACCTTGAACACTGATATGTTAAAACGTCTACTACATATGGACATAAAGTATTAAAAACACATTGCCACGTACAGCCATGAAATTTATTAGCGTGAACACGGCATCGCGTGGAAGATAGCCTCGAGCCCTACTCGTGGCGATACGCGGCGGCCGCTTTCGTAAACGAAGTGGAAAGGGAGGCCTGTCCTTCGGCTTGCCGGAAGCTGGCAACGCGGCATAACCCTTTCCATCACGTTGCGGAAAGCAGCCGCCGCGTATCCCCACAAGTAAGGTTGGAGGCTATTTGCCACGCGCTGCCGTGTTCACGCTCATAAATTTCATGACTGTACTTCGAACACACTAAACGCTGTTGATATAAGCATTGCTGAAATTTCGGCAAATCACTCTGAAATTGATTGCACTCCTCTAACTACATTCAAACTAATTTTTTTCGTCCCTTTGTTTTCGCGTACATGTGTCTTCATTCTTATTCTGCGTTTTTGTTTGCTGCCTCAAAATGCAGGGATGACTGACTTGTTTTGATCTCTGTATGTTTTGTATCAGAGTGCTTATATTTTAACACTGCTGTCTGCTGCCACACTCTATAGAGGTTGAAGCACTTGACTAGCTGCTCTTGCAGCTAGTCGAGTTCCCATGTGACACTGGGGCAATAATTCAATTCAATTGCTTGAGATGTTGACTTGGTGCATTTGAGGAAGATCTTCAACTCCTGTATGTTATTTTAGCATCAATTTTTGCAAGACTTATTGCCAAGCATGCCAACAATCTGCTATGCCTGAACCATTTCAAGAAAATAATGCAGAGTAAGTAAGTCGACAAAAAAAATGAATTTCCCTAATGCCACACATTCTGTTAACTTTATTTGCAGTAGCGCCGTGCTTTCCTGACTACTACGACAGAAGCTGTGTTCTGGGCTCGTTTGCG
This sequence comes from Amblyomma mixtum, assembly GCF_055824585.1. Lineage (NCBI taxonomy): Eukaryota > Metazoa > Arthropoda > Arachnida > Ixodida > Ixodidae > Amblyomma > Amblyomma mixtum. The sequence continues at coordinate 74,002,712 of NC_143018.1, forward strand.
GACAACAACCATCGTGCGAGGGTGGTGAGCACTACCAGAAGAGACCCCTAGCGCCATATCCACTCATGGAACAAAATTCGTTCTGGCGGCAGACACCTGCATTGAAAGGAGATGTGTTCAGCTGCCCCTCCTGCGGCTACGCTTCAGCGAACTTTGCCGATGTCACGAGACACATGCATCCTGAGACAGGAGGAGAGTCATTTAAATGTTCCGGGGACGCAGCAGTGTTTGCGATATGTGAACGTAAGAGGGATGTGCGAGAAGGACGACCATATGAGAGCGCTATGCGGCCTGTTACAGCTGAAGGCTCTGCAATGCTAACTCGGCAAGAACGTACGCACACTGGCGAGAGCCCCTTAAATCTCAACACGAGTCCTTCTACAGCTGTAGACTCGAGAAACGTCACTCCGCAATATAATATGCGCACTGGCGGAAGCCCCTTAAATTGCGACAGGGGTCACTTTGCACCTGCAGAGCCTAGAAGTGTCACTCTACACGATAGTATGGACACTGGCGAAAGCCCCTTCAATCCAGACACTGGTCCTTCTACAGCTGCAGACTGGACAAATGTCACTCCTCAGGAAAGTATGGACACTGGCGAAAGCCCCTTCGATCGTGACACGTGTGCTTCAACAGCTGCAGACTCGAGAAATGTCACTCCACAGGATAGTATGCACATTGACGAAAGCCCCATCAGCCACGACACGTGTACTTCTACACCTGCAGTGTCTAGAAATGTCTCATACGATAGTGTCCACTCTGGTGAGAAACTCTTAGTGTGCGACCTGAGCCCTTTTACAACTGCAGTCTCTAGTACCTTAACTCGACACAAGCGCACACACAGTGGGGAAAAACAGTTCACGTGCGACATGTGTACTTTTAAAGCTGCTCGCTCTGACAATCTAGCGGCGCACAAGCAAACGCATGCTGGCGAGAAACCCTTCCCTTGCGACATGTGCCCCTTTGCAGCTACAAGCTCAAGCGACCTCACCCGACATAAGCGTACGCACACTGGTGAAAAACCGTACAAGTGCGACCTCTGCGCTTTTTCAGCTGCGTGCTCTTTCAGTCTAGCTCAGCACAAGCGAAAGCATACTGGCGAGAAACCCTTCCTTTGCGACCTGTGCCCTTTTAGAGCTGCCAGCTCTAGCAGCCTCAATGTACACAAGCGTACGCACACTGGGGAAAAAACGTTCAAATGCGAGATGTGTGCTTTTTCAACTGCGCATTCTTCCACTCTAGCTGTGCACAAGCGGAAGCATACTGGCGAGAAACCCTTCAAATGCGACATGTGCTCTTTTGCGACTGCAAGGTCCAGCAACCTCACTGTACATAAGCGTACGCACACCGGCGAAAAACCGTACGAATGCGACATGTGCTCTTTTGCGACTGCAAGCTCCAGCAACCTCACTATACATAAGCGTACGCACACCGGCGAAAAACCGTACAAGTGCGACCTGTGCGCTTTTACAGCTGCCAGCTCTACCAGCCTCAATGTGCATAAGCGTACGCACACCGGCGAAAAACCGTACAAGTGCGACCTGTGCGCTTTTACAGCTGCCAGCTCTACCAGCCTCAATGTGCATAAGCGTACGCACACCGGCGAAAAACCGTACAAATGCGACATGTGCTCTTTTGCGGCTGCAAGCTCCAGCAACCTCACTATACATAAGCGTACGCACACCGGCGAAAAACCGTACAAGTGCGACCTGTGCGCTTTTACAGCTGTGCACTCTTCGCATCTCACCAAGCACAAGCGAAAGCATACTGGCTAGAAACCCTTCAATTGCGACATATGCTCTTTTGCAGCTGCAAGCTCCAGCAACCTCACTGTACATAAGCGTACACACACTGGCGAGAAGCCCTTCAAGTGCAATATGTGCCCTTTCACAAGTGCAGCCTCTTCAAGGGTAAATCGGCACAAGCGAATTCACACTGGGGAATGACACTTCAAGTGTGACCTATGCGCTTTTGCAGCGACTAGACGAGATGCCTTAAAGTGCCATATGCAGACTCACGCTAGCAAAGAGGTCTACCGCTGTACCCTGTGCTCATTCACAAGTTCAAATAGAGACTACCTCAGAGAGCACGTGTCAGGTCATGGGCAGTGAAATCTTCAGATGGCCGCGCCAATGTCAAGAATGTACTTGTCGCTAGAGTCCAGTACAATGCGCCTTACGAGATAAATAAGCATCCTTGACGAGTCTTGACGTGAGACGCATTGTTCGTAAAATCAGACGTACATCCATACTCTACGGCTTGGTTTCTAATGCAGGGAGATTAGTGCACGATTTCGCACCTTTTATTTTTTATTCCTCGATGCGTATTGCTGCATTGTATTGCTGCGATATTTTAGAACTGGAGACTGCATCAGTGCTTCGATTTTTATCCCAAGTGTAGAAGTTTGTATACTGCAGGAGATATGAAGCAAATATTTCGGAGGGCACTTGAGACTACTTACGTGGTTAGAATTTCAAAGCACCGTTTTTTTTTTAATTTTTCATTTTTAAAAACATTTTAGTTATTTCTCTTGCTTTTTAATTAGACACCTATTCGTTAGCATACAGTTTTCAGGCAACGCATATTGTACGTGTGCCTTTGTTCTCCAAGAAGCAACGTGTTTTTTCGGACTATGCGTTGTATACGCTCGCGTGGCAATCTGATAGTCCTGGGTTCAATCTCCCCTGCGCCTTGGGAAGAAGTGTTATTTTAGAGCGCAGCTCTTTGGCGTCCGTTCCTGGGTTTCGCGTCGTCGTCGGCGTCGGCCTCGTAACCAGCTCCGCCCCCAATGTCTCGCTTTTCAATTGGTCGAAATGCTCGTGACGTCACAGTGCGCGAATTTCAAATGGGGCCAATTGTACTTTGGCTAGTAACAATGCAACCAATCAAAGGGATCGTATAGTGATGCTGCAGCTAAGTTGGACTGAGTTTAGTTAATTGCTTAATTAATCAATTAGCCTAATTAATATACAGGATAATGAATAGGTCAGAAGAAAAGAAAAGAAAGACGCGCGCCGCAGCTACAACAGCGTCCGCGGAAGGAGACGCTGCTGAAAAAAACAGATAAGTACGAAGCCGCGTTCCCTCCACCATCACGCACTTCCCCACTCAGTAAGACGTTGCTCGTTTCATATACGTTGTGTCGAACATCCTAGACAGTTCCAACAATTAACAGGTTAATGACAGAACACGATGGATAGAAATACAATAATATAAATATGAAATAGCCTAATTAACCTTTCTAGTTACAACGCATAAATCAATAAAACCGAGAACGAAATTGGTCGAGTTGGGGAATCGAACCAGGGTCTCCGGAGTGCGATACGAGCACGCTAGCCACTCCGTAATGCCAGCTGAATGGTTTGGAATGAACAAAGGCGCGTCTAGCTAATACGGCGTCTTCGTTCACTCCCATCTTCCCCCTTTCCCTTACGGCGAGGTGCAGGTGTCCACCCAGATATGCGACAGAACATTTCCTTTCCTCAAAAAATAAATTTACCGTCCAGCAAGGCGTACAGCCGAATTGGCGATGGCGTTCTGTGGACTCCCTGGCAGCGTTGCAAGACGCTGCCGCGTTCCTCTCTTACAGGCGAAGCTTATGTTAACCACACATCAGTAACACACGCAGACAGCCAATGGACGCGTCATTCGCTGGCAGCAATTGATTCATCATTCACAACCACATTCTTAACGTACGCTCCCTTGCCGCACATGCCAAGGACGTACACCACGATCACATTCTGCGCCATTCCTCTGTACTTTGCTTTGCTGAAACCTGGATGGATCCCGAAGAGCCTCTCGAAATCATAGATTTCCTATACTGCTGTGGTGCTCGCAGAGACCACAACAGAGCGGCGGGAGTCGCTATCTACTTGCGCACAGGTCTCTCTGCAATACCAGTCGAAATGTTTGGCACGTCACATGAAGTTGGCGAACTGTGCGCCGCAAAGTTGCCCAACGGCTTGCTGGTAGTAGCTGCCTACTTCGCCCCTACCGCACTCACGAAAGACGTCGTGCACTTCCTGCAACTCGCATTAACCGTCCATCGATCCACACCGATGTTAGTAGTGGGGGACTTTAATGTTGACATAAAGACAAACAGCAATTTCCTAACACTTATGCGGGAGAACATCCCGTTCCTCTCGCTCGTAACGCGTCCCACAGCTGTGACAACCACGCGAGACACTTGTATAGATCTCGTCTTTGAGAATCAAGCATTGGTGTACCATTTCGAACATATATCACTCTATTTCTCCGACCACAAAGCTTCCTTCATGACTGTCAAGAACTGTTAGTGCAGTCTTTGTTAAAGGAATACGTGTGAAAAATAAAAAAAAAATTCTGTGATAGCGCATACATGTGTTGCTCGATTCCTTTGCCTCAATCTATCGAAAAGGTGAAACAGCTTATTTGCTGCGCTCAAATTTCGCATTAGGAAGTAACGTAATCGTCGGTAATTTTTTTCTGTGTACAACACGGTGACGTCATCTGGCAGTTTTCTGACTACTGCTGCTGGTGAACGCTGGCGCCGCGTTTCGTTCCCTATGGGCCATGTAATTCTTTCGCTTTGATAAACTGCAGACTACAACGACCTTGGCTGCTCAGTGCACGGCCCTTTTCTAATGGAGCGTCACTTGGTGCAAAACAGAGTTTCTTACTATTACCTAGAGGGAAAGCTGGCGGCGCTGCACTTCAGCCACCATGGACGCTCAAAGCATCATGGGGCGGTCAGCTACTTGTTGCGAGACAGTCGTAGTTTTTCGGGAACACGGAGTGGCACTACTGAGATGTTTCATTCCGAAAACGCTGTTCGTGTGTGCGCAGACGACTTTCGCGCGAACGCAGTGTGCAAAAGTCATAGTAATGAAAACGCAACAGCACACGACGCCAATAAAGGTTTCACTTTTGTGAAATGCCATTAAAAACCTCTTAAAGTGTTCAAGCAACAATATTTTTTTTGAAACATATTTACTTTTGAAAGTGCGCCTGTTGAGCACAAAATATTAGTTTTTATAATGTTCATTACTTGACCAATAGGAGAGCAACCCATCTCTTATTTTGGGCAAACTTTGCACTTAAATGCTTTTCTGCTCGTTTGTTGCAATTTACAGTCGGAACATTGAATGTTAGGAATTTCTTGATTATCGGATAGCGTTTATTTTTCTATTATTCTTTGGCCAAAACTTGTAGTTCTGCAGTCGGTAGCTCACCGCCCCATGATGCTTTGAGCGCCCATGGTGGCTGAAGTGGTCACGAGGGGCCTATATGCAAACTCCCATAGACGGCTTGCCAGCTTTCCCTTTAGGTAATAGTAAGAAACTCTATGGTGCAAAACATCCATGACAATTGCGGCCGAAATCAGTGTCGCTGCGCAGAGCTCGTTCGAATACTTGCGTGCAGTGAGAATGAGAAAGGCGGGCGGCGGACAATCTGCTCGTTGCAGTAAAATTACCACAGAAGGCTCGTGCGTTGACTTCGGCGTGTGGTGTCTGCCGTTTTATCTACGCTGCTCACTTTAACTTCAAAATTCAAATAAAGAACAAATTTTGCAGTACATGTCAGAAGAATGTGTTACAAGAAGATACTCTCATCACTCGACATTGGTTGGATATAGGGCACAGTTTTCAAACTTGCTTCAGTGCACTATGCATACCAAGCACATCGGTCCTCTAGCTTATGCGAGGAGCCATTGGAGAGGTTTACAAGTGACTCCCCCGTGCAGCTGAATAAATAAAAACACACAAACGAACAGGTGACTGCGATCGTCGGTAATAATGGGAAATTTCAGCGCAGCTCTTCGCACGCCACATGCCAAAGCTGGATGGTGGGCTGTTACGCTCCTAGCCACCCTCCGGAACCTTCCCGTGACAGCCACCTTCGGGTTGCCCATTCCTCTGCTCTCCCTTCGCCAGGTGGCGCTTCGCTCTGCTACTACCTTCCATGATTGCCAAGTGGTGTGTTAAGTCAGCGCTGACATAGACGACTACGATGAGGAATCCAGAAACACGGGCTTCTAGAGATCGATGTGGAGGTCGCCAAGGAGGCGACTGAGACCACGTTTAGATGAAGGCTGCCGGATAGATGATAGCGGCAGAGCAAGGGCTGCAGCGTCCGGCCCAGGCCAAGGCCCCGTAAAGTTCTCCGCAGCGCTTGCCAGCAACTTCGTCCTCTTCGGCATGCTGTCGCTGTCTGCCGCTCGGGTGGCTGCAGGGTAATTGTTTTTTTTTTTATCGCGATAGCAATACTAGTGTAGGTTTCACCTTGTCGCGTAGTCCCGGTCGGTAGGACAAGATGACCTTGAACGGCGTTGCTTCAGCCGCGCTCTGCCAGATGGCAGCACCGATCAGTTTGCTCTGTCTACGACAGATGGCGCCACTAGGTGGTCCGCCACTTCTGGCCTTCGAAGCCGGACGTTAGCAGCATTGGCGAGCTGTGCATCGATGGCATCCGAATGATATGGGTTAAGCAATTAGCCTAATTTCTAGTCATACCACATAAATAACACCGAGTAGGAAATCGGTAGAGTTGGGGAATCGAACAAGGGTCTCCGTAGTGCGAGACGAGCCACTCCGCCATGCCAGCTCGATGGTTTGGAATGAACAAAGGCGCGCCTGGTGAACACGGTGTCTTCGTTCACTCCCATCTTCTTCCTTCCGTTGCGGCAAGGTTCAGGTGTCCACCGAGATATGCGATACAAATACATTTCCTTTCCTTAAAAACCAATTTACCGACGAGCAAGGCGTAAAGCCAAACGGGCGATGGCGTTCTGTGGACTCCCTGGCAGCGTGGTGGAATGGTCACATGACCAAAAAAATGGCTGAGGCTTAGCTTAGGTTAAGCCTAGTCAGATGCGAAGCATATTGTCGCCAAGTTGCATATCGAGCACGCCGCTTCGCTAGACGTTCTTCACGCTCTTCATCAGTCTCTGTAGCACGCCGCAACTTTTGCTTCTCATTCCAACGAGCAGCCCTGTCTCCAGGAGGCATCTCTATCCCGTGTACGCCTAGCAGAGGCAGGCGCACCCCCTTGTATACCGCCGCTCCAGCATCACGTGTTCACTACAGCGCACCTAGCGGCAAAAGCAGGAAACACATTGGTCGCCACGCCTCGCGCGACGGCGCGAGCTGGGCCCCCGTTTCTCATCTGCTGTGATGTCACGCACCACGTGGTCATCCTTGGTCACGACGCCTCTCGCGACGGCGCGAGTTGGGCCCCCGTTTTTCATCTGCTGTGACGTCACGCATCACGTGGTATGACATGGAGGTCACGAAAGGTCAATGGTAACAACACCGCCGCGCTCGAGGAGCTGGGTTGGGCTATTTAGTATTCTTCGCATAATATGGCGGCGCTCATGCTCCCGCGCTGGGAAGCGGCGCCTATAAATGCGCGCTTGCCTTGGCGAGAATGCTTTGCTATGCAGTCCTCCAAGAAGTGGCAGCGACAGGAAGAAGGCGAGAAAGAGACAGCGTGCACAAGAAACGCCAGAAAAGCGTGAAGAACGTCTTGCAAAGCGTCGTGCTAAGGATGCACTCGGCCACAACGTTCTACCTCGCAGAGTGGTTCCACGTCATTGGTCACCGATGAATCTCAACGCCTGACTGCTCAGGAACGCCGCAATGCTACTAGGCGAAGGCAACGCGCCGAAGAATCGCCAGAAGAACGCGCGTACCATTGCTAACGCAATTTACCCGGTTTAACCACAGCTAAACCACTGCCAATACTGTATTTCGAGGAAAGGAATTGCACAGTATCTGTCTCAATATCTCCGTAGTAGAGTTCTCAGGCTAGCTCGTGAGTCCCCCCGCTCACTGGGCATAAGGCGAGCGTCTGGAAAATTACGGGGCAATCATCAACCATTATAAAATGGGACGCAGACTGGTGCCCCCGTCAGATGATGGCTTAAATAATAAAGAAATTGTCGCGTGGAGGCGGCTCCAAACTCATACCTTCACGAACCTGTCTGGGCGTTTCACGTGCTACCAGAGCTTGGCGACAACGATGAGTGAAAACACTGTGGGGCGATAGGGATACTCGACCACATAATTTGGGAGTGCCCACAACCCACAGGGGTGAGACAAAAAATTTAGGGGGCACTTTCGCCCTCTAAAGTGCTGCAAGGCGAAAGCGTTTCCTGGCCACTGTTTTTATTTATTTTTTTATTTTTCATATTGTGTTTTTTTATTTATTTTTTGCTCCTTTTCTTAATTTTATAGTTTTTAATTTTTATTTTCACATCTTATTTTCATTTTAATTTTATTTTTGGTTTATATTCTTATGTTTATTTTTATTTGCCTTTTCTTGACTTTACTCCTTTTATTTTATTTATGAAGCCCATGCATTCACTAGATGCGCCTTTATTCATGGCCGCCGCGGTGGCTCAGTGGCTATGGTGTTTGGCTGCTGACCCAAAAGACGCGGGTTCGATCCTGGCCGCGGCGGCTGGAATTTCTTTGGAGGAACAAGATCCCCTACGTAGTGTGCAAGCGACAATGGGAGCGTCGCCATCACGTGAGCGAGTCAGCTGGGCTGACGCAGCTAAAGGGAACAATATAAGGAACGCGCATAAAATCACCGAAGCCACGAAGAAAGACGATATAAACAAGATGTGAGAAGCCAACGAGACATTAAGACAAGAGAACGCGGCGCTGCGCACGACCATCAACAGCCTCACGAGAGAGATCGCGGGTCCCCGGTCACCAGGGACTCCAGGGAAACGAACAGGCCGATCAGGCCGCCCGCGCACTCTCTCCCCGGGCTATCTCCCTGTCCTTGGAAGGGTACTCCCAATGAGACAGTCTGGCGCTTACATTGAAACAAATCACAGATTACTACAAGGAGGAGCACCGGCGCTACCCGGCCCCTTGTAAGGGTCTGGATCGCGTTGATGAACGCCTCCTCATCAAAATTCTTATTAACACTGTGCTGTGCCCGGCGGTGCTTAAACATTTCAATACATCATTTGATGGCGCGTGCCAGTTCTGTGGGGAGGTGGCTGACACGTTCCACATGATTTGCGCGTGTCAATCAAACCCATCTATCCCCCCAACCCCAACCCCACAAGAGAGGACTGGGAGGCGGTCCTGCTCGGCTGTCAGGACCTAAAGAGCCAAAAGGCTTTGGTTCAACGGACGCGGGTGGCGTTGCTTGCCAATGGGGCACCGGAATAGGGGCTCCACCCAGTATTGTAAGGGGAAAGGGCCAATAGGGTCCTACTCCAATCACCTTTTTGTAAAAAACTTAATTTCCCATAAATGTTTTTCACCACCACCACCGAGATCCGTAAGTTGCTGCTATGCAACAACGAGCCTCCACAGAGACTCACGCCAAGCACAAGCACGACCGACGAAACAACCATGAACACCCAGGAGACAGCCGTAGAGGAACCGGCACCTAAGAAGCGAGCCGTCGAGGCCACGCGCAAGCAAACAGAGAACACTCGAATCGACAACCCCGAGGCCAAATTCGAAGCGAGGTTCACCAAACTCGAACAATTAATCACGGCGAACATCGCAGCAGTGACAGCAATGCAGCAAACAATGGAGAGCTACCAAGACGAGAACACGAACAGATTCGCCTACATTGAAAGGACCCTACAGCCGATAGTGAACCACCCGACGTTTGCGCCCCTCTTCGCGCAACATCCACCCAACCAGGGAACCGCGTACACACCAACGCAACCATGGCTGCCAACGCAACAGCAGCAGCAGCCGTAACAGCGTGGCAGTGGAACTGTCGCGGCCTCAGAAGGAAGAAGGCAGTCATCCAACAGCACATCGCACATGCCGCGCGCAAACCAGACGTGATCCTATTACAAGAAACACTCACCGAAGCACCGTCCCTGCCCGTCTACAGAGTGCACAAGGGCCAGCCCGACGGGAGAGGCCTGTGCACCCTGGTCAGGAAGGGACTCACGTTCGTTGAGCACGAGCTGCAAAGCAATATCAAGATCGAGCACACACTCACCGAAATCATCCCGGGCAAGAAGAGAAAAGGAAGCATTTTTCTGCTCAACATATACAGCAACCCATCGCAGAGAAAACAGATTCAAAACAATACACAGAGCCAGCACCGCGGCGGGCCGCAACACGCTAATCGTCTGCGGCGACTTCAACGCGATGAACCCAGCCTGGGGCTACAACAAGTACACAGCAAAGGGCCGCGACCTGTACCAAGACGCCATGGAACTCGACTTCACCCTCATCACGGACCCGGCGCATCCGACGAGAATCGGTAACTCTGTGTCCCGGGACACCACTCCGGACCTCACGTTCGTCAAGAACGACGTCCGGGGCGCGATCACGTGCCGAAACACGGGAACCGACCTCGGCAGCGACCACACCATCGTGGATATCAGCATACCGGAACACAAGGACACCAGCATCAAAACACACAGATGGGTAGACTGGGATGCCTTCCGAGACACCAGAAGCCAGAAGACAGACGCTGACGGCGAGATCGAAGACATAGAGACGTGGACGGCCGAAATCACCAAGAGCGTACGTGACGCGACCAAAGCAATTGAAACTGACGCTGCGATTGATAAAGTAGACAGCCGGCTAGCGCATCTCATCGAAGCCAAGCAGTCAATACTCAGTCGCTGGAAGAACCAACGGCTCAACCGCAGACTCAGAAAAAAGGTGGCGGAGGTCAACCGAGCGATCGAGCAGCACTGCCGTGCTCTGTGCACGCAACAGTGGATCGAGATCTGCAACGCGGCAGACGGGCACATGCATAGCGGGAAGACGTGGAACCTGCTGCGGCACCTGCTCGACGAAACCAAGACCAAGTCGCACCAAAGGGACAGACTCGCCAAGCTCATACATCGGGCGGTCTCGGTACACGGCGCCGATGAAGTCACCAGGCGCATCAATGACAAATACCTGCCCACTACACCCACCGAACAACACGCGCCGTACGGCGGCCTACCCAACGCAAAGCTCGATCGTGACATTGACGTCGAGGAGGTCCACGCGGCCCTGCACGCCCTCAACAGCCGGTCGGCAGCTGGCCCGGACCTCGTCACGAACAAGGCGCTCAAGGACCTCGACGACGGCTCGATTGAGAACCTCGCAAAATACTTCAAGTGCTGGAGAGCGGCCGCGCTACCAAAGCAGTGGAAGACAGCCAAGACTATTCTGATACCCAAGCCGGGGAAGCCACCGGACACGGACAACCTTCGGCCCATCTCGCTCACGTCCTGCGTGGGCAAGGTGCTGGAGCACGTCCTGCTCAACAGGTGGCAAGACTACCTGGAACGAGAAGGGCTGTATCCGGCCACGGTGATCGGCTTCAGACAGCACCTCAGCACGCAGGACGCGATGCTGCAGCTCAAATACCAAATCATAGACAATGGCGGCAGCGCCCGCGACAACAAGGCAATCCTGGGACTCGACCTAAAGAGCGCCTTTGATAATGTGAAACACTCGGCGATTCTGTCCCAAGTCTCTAAGCTCAACATGGGTGAAAGATCCTACAACTGCATCAAGGACTTCCTCACGAACAGGACCGCCCAGCTACGAGCAGGCGACCTACAAACAAAAGAGAAGAAGCTCGGGAGCACCGGCACACCGCAGGGTGGAGTGCATATTGCAACCGCGCTAAAACGACGCAGGACAAGAAAGGAAAGCACAGGACAAGACGCGGAACTTCAACTAAAGTTTACTACGGGAAAACCACATTTATACAGGAAACGTAATCACACTAGATAAACAGCCGAAACCATCAAATAACACAGGCACGAGGGCGCGCGTGGCACAAGTTCACATCTAGGTAGTTTAACTCTTTCTTAGATAAAGATACTGAAGTGGAGCTGATGCACCGGTCATTTTCTTTTTTTTTTTTTTTTTTTTTTTATGCAGTAGGCTTCAAAGATTTCCCTGCTAAGCTGGGTCGTCAATTTTTTTAAGACAATTGTGTCGCGGAACCTGCCTAGATGTGAACTTGTGCCACGCGCGCCCTCGTGCCTGTGTTATTTGATGGTTTCGGCTGTTTATCTAGTGTGATTACGTTTCCTGTATAAATGTGGTTTTCCCGTAGTAAACTTTAGTTGAAGTTCCGCGTCTTGTCCTGTGCTTTCCTTTCTTGTCCTGCGTCGTTTTAGCGCGGTTGCAATATGCACTCCATTGTCAACCACCAACTAGCCCGCCTTTACTTGTTACACCGCAGGGATCGGTCATTTCGCCGATGCTGTTCAACCTGGTAATGATCGGAGTGGCCGAGAAGCTCGCGGACATCGAAGACGTCAGGCACACCATCTACGCGGACGATATCACACTGTGGGTGACCGGCGGCAGCGACGCCCACATCGAGGGCGCTCTGCAAGCCGCCGTCGACGCGATAGAAGACCACCTGGAAGGCACCGGCTAGAGATGTTCGCCAAGCAAATCGGAGCTCCTCATACTCCCACCTACCAACAATGGCAGATGCAAGACCAGACAACGCGAATGCGAAAAAATCAGAATCGTAACCAAATCCGGCAACGTACGTGATCCCCGAGATCAGCAAAATCAGGATCCTAGGCATGGTCATCGAAAAGCATGGAAGAAACGGCGAAACCATCGCCCGTCTCACGGCAAAAGCGGCTAACGCTATGCGACTCCTGAAAAGAATCACTTCCCGGAAGGCTGGCATGAGAGAGGAGAGCCTAATCAGGCTCGTCCAATCCTTCATCATCAGCCACGTCGCGTACGTTGCAGTCTACCACAGATGGCTGCAACACGAACGCAACAAAATTAATGTAATCATCAGGAGAGCGTAACAAGGCGGCGCTGGGCCTGTTCGAGTCCACGAGCACGACCCGCCTCATACAACTCGGGATGCACAACACGCTAGAAGAAATAGCCGAAGCGCAACGGACCTCTCAACTGGAGCGGCTGTCCACGACCAAAGCCGGGAGGAAGATACTGGACGACCTGGGAATAGGACACTCGAACGAGGCGGAGACGAAGCTCCCCGTCCCCGAAGAGGTCAGACGCCAGACCAGAATCGACCCCATACCCAAGAACATGAACCCCGACTATAACAAGGGAAGAACAGCGGCGAGGGCCAAGGCTCTCATCGACCTGCACGCCAACGATGAGCACGCGCGGTACGTGGACGCGGCCGAATACCAACGGAACGCCTTCGCAGCGGTCGTCATAGAGGCGTCGACCGGCGCCACGAGGACGGCAGCGAGCGTGAGAGGCGCCGGAGCAGAACAAGCGGAGGAGGTGGCCATCGCCCTGGCCATCGCCGACGCAGACTGCTACACGGTGCTGAGTGACTCGAGACAGGCGGTGCGAAACTTCGCCAAAGGCCAAGTCTGCAGGGAGGCCGAGCGCGTACTACGAGCGACTAAACTGCAAGACAGAAGAGTAAGAATCAAGTGGTTTCCGGCGCACGCGGGCGACCCGTCGGAACGCAGTGCGAACCACAATGAGACGGCACACGCAGCGGCGCGAGCGCTAACCAACCGCGCCCCGGCAACACACCGTCCGACGTGGTTCGGAGCCAAGGACCGCATGACCGACTACAGCGAAATCACGAAGGTCTACTGCCTGGCTCTCAGGACTCTCCCACCCCCGCACCCGAGGCTGAGTCGAGCGGAGGCGGTACTACTGAGACAGCTCCAGACCGGATCGCTACCGAGCCCGGGACTGATGCATCGCATGTACCCCGAGACCTACCCGACCGATACGTGTAGAGTCTGCCGGAGGGAGCCGGCAGATCACACGCACATCTTGTGGGACTGCATCAGAAATCCAAAGGAAGCAATATCAGGCACAATTCCGCCGCGGCTGGAGGCAGCCGCGAAGAGCAACGACCATCACCAACATCTATGGGCCGTCCAGGAGGTCCTCGGGGCGCTCGAAAGGCAGGGGCCCAGAGAGCTGGCAACGGCGAGCGGAGACCCGCGCCGAGTAACGGCAGCCTCGTAGACGACGTAGGCCCTCGTCGGGGCGCGCGAGCGCCCAACTGCAGGCACAAATAAAGTTTGCTCCAATCCAATGGAGGTGAAATTCTAGAGGCCCGTGTACTGTGCGATGTCAGTGCACGTTAAAGAACCCCAGGGGGTCGAAATTTCCGCAGCCCTTCACTACGGCGTCCCTCATAGCTTTAGTCGCTTTGGGACGATAAACCCCATAAACCAACCTTTATTCATGCGGGAACCTTGAGCCTTTTAAGCAGTGACGCCGAAAGGCGGACGAATCTGCCGACGCGTCTGTCGACACGGCTGCCGACGCGTCTGTCGACACGGCTGCCGACGCGTCTGTCGACACGGCTGCCGACGTGTCTGTCGACACGGCTGCCGACGCGTCTGCTAACGACAGTATGAGGCATTAAAGGCTTTCGCCTTAATATAGTAAGTAGAGAAGCCAGCGTGGCCTTGGTGCGAAGCGCGGACCCTACAATACAGCGACGTGCCATCCATCTGACGGAAAAGGCCGCAACAAGCGAAGGGCTGCCTGCCAGCCTCTAATCCACAGGCGCACGACTCCTCATCTGCCCAGGCCTACGTGCCATGGGCAGGAGGGAGGCGCCCCTTTTCTGACGGAAATAAAAGTTCTCAATCACTCAATAAATAAATAAACGAATAACTAAACATCTCGGTGGACACCGAACCGCGCCGTAAGAGAAGGGTTAAAGGAGTGAGCGAAAAAAGAAAGGAAGGAAGAGGTGTCGTAGTCGAGGTCTCTCGAATATCTACCACCTCGGGATCCTTAACGTGCACCGACATCGCACAGCACATGGCCGTGGCCCCCATCAAAGTGTGGCCCCCGCATTGTGTTTGGAACGCGGGTACTCCGCCTGAAAAGACGGGCGCCTTAAGGGAGAGGGGGGGGGGAAGATCTGCGGTTTAAAAAAGCAAGTTGAGCATAATTCGCTATGCGGGCCTGACGTTACTTCGGTAATACGTTTGGTAAAGCAGGAAGCAAACATGCATCATTTCGCTAGTACTAAGATTGGCCCTATTTGCGCAGCATTATGATGGAAAATTGCTTGGGACAGCCATTGGTCATTCCGCTGCCGGGTTTCTCACAGCGGCAATATACCTTTGTTGCCGCACTTTCGGTGGCACTACAATCTATTCCGCCCTCCGAAATGGATCAGTGAATAAAAAGGGCGCTCAACTGGTTAGCCTGAGGATACGGGTTTGCTCCTGGCATTGGAGGCTGTGTTTAAATGAATTCGAAACGGAAAAGAATCCGTACGCGGTGTGATGTCAGTCTACGTTAAATTTACCTGCTTGATACAAAATATTCCGTAGCCCTCCACTATTGATTTCTTTATTTCTTCGCCTTTTCCACCGACTATATTGTCTATGCAAGTCAAATACAGAAAAATATTTTTTTACTTTATTCTTATTATGCACTATAGGGTACGTTATAATCACCGGAAAGAACATTTCGGAAGAGAAGTGTTTGGTCGGGATCTGAATTATAATGAAAAGACTAACACACCGACCAAATTATCATGCGAGGACTGCCGTCCGGTGCCGCCTAGACACCTTCTTTAGGATCGATTAGGTAGGAGCGGAATACGAACTTTTACTGCGAAAGAATTTCTAATCCCATTGCAAGAAAAGCTGGTGGTGCGTGCGTGTGTCCGTGCGTGCGTGCTTGTGTTTGTGTCGCGGTGGCACAATGGCTGTGGTGTTCGGCCGCTGGCCCGAAAGTGGTGGGTTCGATTCCGACCACGGCGTTCGCATTTTCATAGAGGCGATATTCTAGAGGCCTGTGCATTGTGGGCTGTCAGTTCACGTTGAAAACCCCAGCTGGTGGAAATTAGCCGGAGCCGTCCACTACGGCGTCCCTCATTGCCTAGGTTCCTCTGATAAGTTAAACCCCATAAACCACCCGGCTGCTCTAGCGGGCGGCTAAGTGGTTATGCGCTCGGCTGCTGACCCGAAAGACACAGGTTCGATCCCTGCCAAGGCGGTCGAATTTCGATGGAGGCGAAGTGTTCTAGAGGCTTGAGTACTGTGCGATATCAGTGCACGTTCAAGAACTCCAGGTGGTCGAAACTTCCGGAGCCCTTCACTACGGCGTACCTCACAGCCTCAGTCGCTTTGGGACGGTAAACCCCATAAGCCGTAAAAATTCCCAAGTGCTGGACTCGATCTTATTGGCGTATGCCGGCAGATCAATGACGGCCTTGCATGCTGCTCTAATGATACTATTAAATGCCTGTTCTTCCCTTCAACGCACATGGTAGCACGGGCAAGCGTTCGTGATTCCACTTATCATGAAGAATTGCAAGATCCTGCCCAGGTCGGCTTCTGTCATGCACTCTGCCTGTGCATGACAGAAGCACTCTGCCTGTGAGGCTTGTTTGTTCCTATTAAATAAAAGTTCTGATTCAGCCGGTGAACACGCAAGGGCGTTCCCCTGCACGAAAGTCTGTACCTTCGATAGATCCATGCAGTGACTCTGCAATCTCTCCGTCGGATCCGGAGTTGGTCCACATGGTGTCGTCTTCGGCCTATATAAGAAATATGGAGAAAGAGGATGCATCGAGGGGAAGCAAACCAAAAGGGTCGACGCAGAGCGAGTCCCCACGACTTCCATTCGTGCCCAATGGAACCAGAACACACCCCCATCGGACGGTCGTCTTAATTAAGATGTGTTAAGCGACCCCATAGTATTTTTATTTTCTTGACTAGCTTTCCTGCATTGTTTATTGAGAGGATATTAGCTGTCTTTAGAATATTTACCTGCTCACAACACGGTGTTGACGTAATACAAGACCCTCCCTTATAAAAATGGTCTATAGACTTTCTATAGACTTTTTATAGACTCTATAGCCATCCTATAGACTTTTCCTTTTGTCTATAGACAGTCTATAGAATATCTATGGACTAAGGTCTATAGCCGCCTCAATTTCCTTTTGTCTATAGACGGTCTATAGACTCTCTATAGACTAAGGTCTATAGCCGCCTCAATTTCCTTTCGTCTATAGACTGTCTATAGACCCTCTATAGACTAAGGTCTATAGCTGCCTCAATTTCCTTTCGTCTATAGACTGTCTATAGACTCTCTATAGACTAAGGTCTATAGCTGCCTCAATTTCCTTTTGTCTATAGACTGTCTATAGACACTTCATAGACTAAAGTCTATAGCTGGCTCAAAATTCCTTTTGTCTATAGACTGTCTATAGACACTTTATAGACTAAAGTCTATAGCTGGCTCAATTTCCTTTTGTCTATAGACGGTCTATAGACTCTCTATAGACTGAAGTCTATAACTACCTCTATTTCCTTTCGTCTATAGACGGTCTATAGACTCGCTATAGCCTAAGGTCTATAGCCACCTCAATTTCCTTTTGCCTATAGACTGTCTATAGACTAAAGTCTATAATTGCTTCAATTTCCTTTCGTCTATAGACGGTCTATAGACTCGCTATAGACTAAGGTCTAAAGCTGCCTCAATTTCCTTTTGTCTATAGACTCGCTATAGACTAAGGTCTACAGCTGCCACAATATACTTTCGTCTATAGACGGTCTATAGACTCTCTATAGACCAGGGTCTATAGCTGCCTCAATTTCTTTTCGTCTATAGACGGTCTATAGACTCTCTATAGACCATGGTCTATAGCTGCTTCAATTCCCTTTCGTCTATAGACGGTCTATAGACTCTCTATAGACTACGGTCTATAGCTGCTTCAATTTCCTTTTGTCTATAGACGGTCTATAGACTCTCTATAGACTACAGTCTACAACTACCTCAATTTCCTTTCGTCTATAGACTGTACACTATAGATAGTCTACTGCCTATAGACCAGTCTATAACAATCGTAATTTTATCTAACAATGTTCGATACACTGACTTTCGACTAAATCCAGAACAACGTCAATTTCTTTTTGCACTGCATGTTGAGGGGACCTGCATCTAGTGACCGCAACTATGTCGGGAGTCCCGCACTTCCTTCGCTATTACGGAAATTTATTTATTTATTTATTACAGATACCTGCAGCGCCCGAAGGCATTATTGCAGGGGGGGGGGACACAATAACTTCTGCTCATTTGGCCGAAAGTACACATATAACAGAAATACAATCACACACACAACTAATAGATGAGGAAAAGCTTGCACTGAAGGAAGACGACCACGCTCCACAAATAAAATAACACTAATGAAATGAAAAAGACACGCGCAATGCAACTGCGCGCCACGTCATACATCAGATAAGAATGCGCGGAATTGACCTTCCGTGCAGCACTCAGTGACGCCGGCTGGTAGCCTGTTCCACTCATTGATCGTCCGTGGAAAGAATGAGGTTTTGTAAACATCTGTGCGACACTTAATCTCTCGGATCTCCCACTGATGATCAACTCGTCTAGAAAAAAGCGAGGTTGAAGCAGATACCGGTCTTTGTCAATGCTCAGCTTTCCAAAATAGATGCGATGCATGATTTGTAATCTCAAATGTTTCCTACGGTTAGCTAAAGATCCCCAGCCAAGGTGGTTTTTAAGAGACGTGACACTAGTTGAGAAGCTGTAATTAATGGACACAAATCTCGCAGCATTATTTTGGACGCGCTCGAGCATATCACATAAGTAAGCAAGCTGGGGGTCCCGTACAGGGCAGGCAAAGTATTGCGTAAGGCCATTACAACACCCTCCTGTATATTGTTTTCAGGAGCATTCACAAGCTCCTTTTCGTTATACCGTGATTTGTATTGTCAATACAATTAGATATTTAATGCTAACAAGTAAGCCGAGGGAAGGCAGCCGTTCTTGAAGTAAGGGCGCCCGCAAACTGTACTACATCGAACGAATAAGCTGTGCCTTAAAGGAATCGCTCTACACAATTCCATTCCATCTTTCGATCGTTACTGTCCAACACGCTGAAATCAGAAACATTTCATCAACGGTTCTACATTTCTCTTTAAAACGTCCTGAAAATAAAGGGGGAAATACGGGTGTGAGAATTCAAGGAAGCGCCCATCCCTTAGAAACATCTTACATTAATCTCAAAGAGCCTGGTCCTCTGTGCGATTAACATCTGCCATTTCTACCTTTGCAGTTCGTATTCACGTGAATAAGTGCTGCGACGCAACAATCACAAAGCCAGTATTTTTTCGTTCCTACCCTTGCACCTGTTTCTTCGGAGCCGATGACACGCTGATGTGGCGCATATCAGTTTTCTAAACACGAACACACGCAAAAAAGACGTTATGCCATGCAACCTTATAATTATTATTTGAGAATTGTACCACATACTATTCGGTGGGAGATGCGGCGCGTATACCGACAAGAAGTTAGATTTCGGTTCTGTTTTCACGAAAACTAACATTTTTAGAGGGTAAGCGAAGAATTTAAGCTTATAAACCAATCGCCTTCTGTGGTCTTGGATATCAGATCAAGCTGCACACGGCAAGAGTGCGAGCGGTAAAGATACGACCGTGAAATGGGTTTCTGTTTCACGTTATACCCATTTTACAGCGAGACGGCGGAAAATCATTCGGGCTGCAAACAACCCTGTGCGTGGCTGCATCAATGGCGTTGGCGTGATTTTCGCGGATTACGTTTTCTTCAAAATCCAGCTTCATCGTCTGCTTACGGTAAGTCTACACGTTTATATTTTATTCATTTGGTCTCCTAAACCACTCTAAGCAGAGCTATGTGTGCAGAACAGATTATGTGCGCAGTTACAAACGTCCTATCTTCGTTTCTAAGGCGGAAGCCATCGGGTTCTCGACTGATGCCGCTTATCTCTGTCCCGCTGTCTTTACTAACGCGCGGAAAGGCAGTCTGTGCGATGCCCTTGATGATAAGCCGCTCCTCGCGAGCTGTCTGCTAGATTTTTCGTGTTTCAAGGTAGATGCGCGGCCAGAAATGTCGTTTAGCCTGTGAATGACGGCCGAAATGGAACTGTGTGTTAGCGCCGTGTGAGCTCAATTTACTTTGCACCTCCGAAAACGTACTTACACTCTCGTTCAGTGGTGGATTACATTTATTTTTTTATTTTTGTGTTATCGCCTGTCTGGACCATGGAGTGCTGTTCTTTTTGAGGTGTGCATTGCTTGCTACGTATGGACGCTCGCTCGGTGCGCGTCGTGGACGCCGACGTTTCAGCAAAGGTGTCTTGTAACGCTATAGACTGGAGCGCGAGACGTTTGTCAAAGTTGTATTCAAGCGGCGCTGGAGGAATGCTTGTAGTGTGATGGGTGAATAAAATTCGTTCCCGGCGCGAATGGCCGGCGTGCTCAAACACCGCGAAGAACCCACGAGCTCCATCCCATCTCCCCTTCGTTGCGCACGGATGGATTCGTCCGTGTCTGTCATCAGAGCCGTTGGCCGCCGCCGCTGGCTTGCGGGCACTTCATTTTGAAAGCTGGATAAAGGTCGGCTCGACAAGAGGTGGCTTACATTTCGTTCCGAGTGGTTCGTTCATGAATCCCGCTCACGCGTGCACAGATTTCTAGAATACCATTTGCGCGAGAGGCAAAGTATGTGTTTCTGATTTCAGACTGCTACGTTACGAAAGCGCCGATGTGACTCGCCGCTTATTTGAGCCTAAAATTGAATTAAGCTCTCGTGTTATTATAGCTGCGCCTGTTGAAGGCGTTAATTGTTTAATTGAAATACTTCCTACTTTGAGCACGTTGTATGCTTTCGCTGATTTTTCTAGCAGCGTTGGGTTAGGCTGCCTCCATGCAAGAAACACCTCTTTACTGCGCTGTTGGAGCTGCACTTGAAGGAAAAACTAAGTGAATTTCAGACGGTATTTTATCGTGACAGTAATTTGCTGTCTCAACCTCGCGACTTCTTTTGAAACGGCGCAGCTGCAGCCTCTGTGTGCTGTATTATTTTTCTGAATAATGAGCGCGGCATGGAAGCGCTGCAACCCGCTTGTTTCTAAGAGCGCAGATGTACGAGTATGCTGTTCCGTCTTTGTGCTTCAAGTTATAGGCGAAAATCTGTGGTGAACTGGTTGCTTCTGCCTGCTGGTGTTGTATAGCTTGTGCCCGTTTGAGTATCGGCTTACGTACAATCGGCCAAATCTTTAACTGACTTAGGTGTTGCATCGCTAAATGCACCTTGTAAAAAGGTGCCTTGTGGCTTCACTGCTGGCATATTCATGTTGTAATTTGACGCGTGAGATGGCATTTCATACTTTCTTTTTGTTAATATAACGTTTGAGTGGAGTACTTGCATGTTTAGATCAAAGTTATCAGAAATATTCACCGTCTGCCGCTACGAAGAGCCGAAACAAGCGGAATACGCAGCAATGGTTCTGGTGGCGCATTTGCACTAATCTGGGTAAACGAGTTGTTCGCCATGAAAGGAGTGGTACTTTACCCAGAGGATGAGGCCATATGGGCCAGAACCATAGCTGCGCATGCCGCTTGTTTCAGCTGTTCGTAGTGGCAGACGAATGTTTCTGATAACGTCGATGTAAACACGCAAGCACTGCACTCAAACATTATATGAACAAAAAGGAACCACGAAATGACATTTGACTCGTTAAATTACAGCAGGAATATGCCAGCAGTGTAGCCGAAAGCACCTATTTTACAAGGTGCAATTAGCGATGCAACACCCGAGCCAGTTAAAAATTTGGCCGGGTGTACCAGGCTTAATTCACGCAAGGTATTCTGAAGCGCTTCTGCTATAGCGGTTATAAGAATAAATGCTGCAATAGTCTTCTTTTTGGATCCCTCTGTAAGGTGCAATGAATCTGTATTGTATGGAGGTGGCATTCTTAACAGCTCCTTGCGAGTCAATGCAGATATGTGGCACAATTGTTCGAAGTCTTCTGTTACAAATAGTGTAAAAGGATTGCCATAAAGAGATCAGTATTGGCTGTAACAGTATTGCCATACAGAAATCAATATCAGTACTGGATTCAGAGTAGAGTGCTCCAGGGATTAGGGGTCTTTGTTACAATGTTTTATGACGACACTTATAATCTGTCGTGTATTTACTGAAATGATTGAGCCGGCGTGATAGCTCAGTGGCTATCATGTTCGTATGGCGACCTCAAAGATGCAGGTTCGATTCCGGCCTAGGCGGTCGCATTTTAATAGAGGCAAAATGCTAAAGGCCTGTGTACTCTGCATAGGTGACCGAAATTATTCCCCAGCCTTTCACTTCAGCGTCTCGTAGCCTGTGTCGCTTTGGGTCTTTGAACCCCATAAAACCAAACCAAAAGATCAAGATTGCCTTTCTAGAATGGCAGAGCCAGGATATGCCTTGCATTGTAAAGCACATGTGTAGAGATGGAATGGGAATTTTTTTTTCACTTCCTCTTATATTATTTTTTTCCTTTGTGCTGTACAGGTGAACATGCCCGGATGATTTACTGCAGACAACAGGCCACAAGAATGCTTCTGAGGAAACTAGCCGGACTGTTACTTTCAACTTTTATGTTACTGTGGTGCATTCTTATGGTGCATGTATTGCATATATTCCCAGCCTGGATAGCTTGGAAATAAACTAAATTTGTAAGTATATTGATTGTTTCATGTGTGAACTCTGTCTGGTGACCTTTTTCAATGATTGTGGACAGTCTATAGGCAGTCTATAGATAATGGTCTACTAATAGTTTAGTAGACAGAGGTCTATAGACTGTCTATAGACAAAGGTCTATAGCACTGCCAGGACACACACCTATGGAATGTCTATAGACAGTCTATAGACATATGTCTACTGGACCAGTAGACTTTTGTCTGTAGACTGTCTATAGACAGTAATCTACAGGAAGTCTATGGTCATAAGTCTATAGGTCGTCTATAGTCCGTCTATAGACAAATGTCTATAGACGGTCTATAGACAGCTCTATAGGAAATGTATGACCATAAGTCTATAGATCGTCTATAGACTGTCTATAGACCTGTGTCTATAGACTTCCTATAGACCTATAGACTTTCAGTAGACATTTGTCTATAGACTGTCTATAGACAAAAGTCTACTAAAAGTGTATGGCCATAAATCTATAGACTGTCTATAGACTAGTCTAAAGGATTTGTCTATAGACAGTCTATAGACTTCATAAACTAAAGTCTATAGACAGTCTATGGACTGTCTATAGAAATTTTTATAAGGGCTCACGCGAAAACGTACAGTTCCCGTCAAAAATATACAGCCCACCGCGCACGGGCGCAGAGCGGCTGCAGGGCCGAGTAGTTCCGTCCCAGTCTCCCAAGCGCGCTTGGTGCGAGGGTATAGAGAGTGGTGGTGAAAGCATGGGTCAAAGGCACTCTTGCTCTCAGGCGGGCGAGTTAGACACGGTCCAGCTGGCTGTGATATAGTAAGCGCTGCGTTCGTGTTCTTACTTCTTTCTTGGCGCCTCTGTAGGGGCGCTTGCATCGATGCAAAACACCGAGTCACCTTGGGAAGCTGCTCCGAAGTGGGGTCCGCGGTGCGAGCAGCGAAGCTATCGCGGGCGGTAGAAGATAAGCCGTGACAACTTCTGCGCGCTCGCGCGGACTGTGTGTCAAGAAACTGCAGTGGCCGAACAGATGCCGCGCCTGCTTCGCCGGAGAAAAAAAAAAGGAGCAAGAAAAGGCCTCAAGCTCGCAAAGCGCCTGTCAACAAGCCATGTGCTCTGTTCAATTTTTTGAGGC
This sequence comes from Amblyomma mixtum, assembly GCF_055824585.1. Classification (NCBI taxonomy): domain Eukaryota; kingdom Metazoa; phylum Arthropoda; class Arachnida; order Ixodida; family Ixodidae; genus Amblyomma; species Amblyomma mixtum. The sequence goes on from NC_143018.1 coordinate 74,026,263, forward strand.
TCTTTTTTTGAGTTTGTTGCTAGCCCTTAGCAAGCATTTCCGTCCTTAGCTTCAAGCGGCAACCCTAAGCAGCTTACTCTATGTCTATGTTTGTCTACGTTATGTGTTGCTTGGTCGGCGTCTTCTTGCGAAGGTACAACGCCATGTAAAACCAACTAGCCCGTCAGCTGACAGGGTTCAACTTACTCTGCTGGGCATATTGTTGCATTGCAAAAAATAATTTACTATCGACAGCTCGATGAAACGTATATATGCATTAAACTCCCTACTTTCACATATCCTGCAACCGGTGGCCGCATGCCATTATCAAATTCCGAAGACATAAATCTACGCAGGAGACAGGACACAGAAAAGATGCAGACAGAACGAGCGTGGTCCTGTCTGCATCTTTTGTGTGTCCTGTCGCCTGCGTAGATTTATGTCTTCAGAATGTTTTACCAACTAGCCTCTCATCACAGACTTCTAGAATCCATTACCAAAGGGTCAGAAAGCTTGTGCTATTGTTGCAGCGAAGCTGAATGCCGCCGCGACAGCCTAGTTGTGTAGCAGTTCAAGTTGCTTAGGGTAGCTGCTGTAAGCTAAGGGTGGAAATGAAAGGTTCACGAAAGGACTAGCAGTAAGCACACAAAATGAGCCTGAAAGAAATTTTGCAAAGCGCATGGCTTGTTGTCACGCGCTGTGCGGGCTCGAGGCCTTTTCTTGTTCGTTTTTTTTTTTTTCACAGCAAGCACTTCGATTTATATACTTCACCTACGGAAGACAGGTGTCGGTATCGGACGATCTCAGCTGCTCCGGTTTGCCCACTTCGGAATACCGTAGACAAATGCATCGCTTGATAATGTCGTTCACCATCATCAATTGTCATACAAAAATGGAATTTCAGGCTTATGTGCAGTAAAACCGAACACGACAGACTAGCCACAAGGATGGCATAGATAACACTAATGACTCAGTGGAGAACTAATTCAAACAAGCTGTCATTTATTCCATAAACGATAGCTGAATGGAATAGTTACCGTGCGATATGGTCACTTTACCATCACCTGAATCATTTTTATGTGCAGTCAGATCAAGCCATAGTTTTTTACTTCGTTTGATTCTTCGAGTGTAGGTTTGCGGTGCTTTCGACGCTTACATAGAAATACGACGCCTTTTTATTTACTCTATGAGCTCGTTTGTTATGCAGAAGCGTGACAGTATGCCCATGTGCACTCTTTTATTTTTGTTGTTGTTTTCGATGGACCAAACAAACCAAGTGGCAATCGGCAGTGCTGAATAAAGAAAAAGAAGGATTTAAAAAAAAACGGCCCACGCAGTCGCGTTCCCCGTGTTCGTCACGTGGTGGCGCCACATAAAAGCATGAGAGAACGGGGGTTGTATTTAGACAAGCAGTACGGGGCATAACAGGGAATCAGCACAGTTTCTAACACTTGTGACGGTGTCCAGCTTCTACAATGTCTGCTTAGTCACGCAGTTTTAGCCCGCTGTGTAGTTTCCGTGTTCCTTTCAAAGTCCGAGTAGGACTTGAACGCACATGACCCAGCTCTAGGGAGATCCTGTGTGAGTAAAGTTGCTCTTTTACGCATTGCACGCATCCCGTCTTCTTTTCATCATCATCAGCCTGACTACACCCACTGCAGGGCAAAGGCCTCTCCCATGTCTCTCCAATTAACCATGTCCTTTGTCAGTTGCCGCCACTGTATCCCCGCAAACTTCTTAATCTCATCCGCCCACCTAACTTTCTGCCGTCCCCTGCTACGTTTGCTTTCTCTTGGAATCCACTCCGTTACCCTTAAGGACCAGCGGTTATCCTGCCTTCGCATTACATGCCCTGCCCAAGCCCATTTCTTCCTCTTGATTTCAACTAAGATGTCATTAACCCGCGTTTGTTCCCTCCCCCACTCCGCCCTCTTCCGATCTCTTAACGTTACACCTATCATTTTCCTTTCCATAGCTCGCTGCGTTCTTCTTGACTTAAGCTGAACCCTCTTTGTTAGCCTCCACGTTTCTGCCCCATAGGTGAGTACCGGTAGGATAGAGCTGTTGTATACTTTTCTCATCAGGGATATTGGTAAGCTACCATTCATGATCTGAGAGAACCTGCCATATGCGCTCCACCTCATTCTTATTCTTCTAGTTATTTCCCTCTCACGATCCGGATCTGCGGTCACTACCTGCCCTAAGTAGACATATTCTCTTACTACTTCCAGCACCTCGCTACCAACTGCGAACTGCTGTTCCCTTGCTGGGCTGTTGAACATTACTTTGGTTTTCTGCATGTTAATGCTTAGCCCCACCGTTCTGCTCTGCCTGTCTAACTGATCGATCATGCTTTGCAGTCCTTGTCCTGAGTGGCTTAGCAAGGCGATATCATCAGCGAATCGCAAATTACTCAGGTATTCTCCATTAACTCTTATCCCCAACTGTTCCCATTGCAGCCCCCGGAACACCTCCTGCAAGCAGGCAGTGAAGGGCATTGGCGAGATGGTGTCTCCCTGCCTGACACCTTTCCGTACTGGAATTTTATTGCTGACTTTATGGAGAACTATAGTAGCTGTGCAGTCGTTATAAATATCTTCCAATATTTTCACATAACACTCTTCCACACCCTGATTCCGCAATGCCTGCATGACAGCTGAGGTTTCTACTGAGTCAAATGCTTTTTCGTAATCAATGAAAGCTATATATAAGGGTTGGTTATATTCTGCGCATTTCTCTATCACCTGATTGATAGTGTGAATGTGGTCTATTGTCGAGTATCCTTTTCGAAAGCCTGCCTGATCATTTGGTTGATTGAAGTCCAAGTTTGTCCTGACTCTATTAGCGATTACCTATTAGCGATCGCTATGTTTATAGCGCCAAAATATATTCTAGGTCAAGTGAAGTTAAAGATTTTGCCGGACTTAGGGTGCCTTCTGTTTTCTCGACATCCCGTTGTTTTTCGCTTGGTTTTGTGAAGGAATACCAGCTGTTTCTGCACGATTGACTTTGCAGAACAATGTGTGACCTAGAATGCGTCCCGCAGTGTTGCTTCTTTTTGCTTGACCTTGGTTTGGCGCCGCCGAAATAATTGGAAGTGTGTCAGCATGCTCGTAAGACAACGTACGCGGTGCAGCAGTCCAAAGGTGCTACTCTTTCGCCCTCACGACTTGTCTAGACGCTCCACAAGCTGCCAACTCAAGCCATTCTACCTGTCTGTACAGCGCCGACTTTACCTTGAACGACAAAGTAGGACTAGGACGCCGACGACGCAACTGTGGGGAGATCTTACGTGAGTACATTTGTTCTTTTAAACATCACCCTGTTGTTTTTTTTTTTTTTTGGTGCGGGTGTGGCGGAAAGCCGAACACTTTCCTACCCGCCCGATACCAGCAGCACGCGTTCTGTCTACATTAGGCAGCCTTCATCACAATTTCTGCATAGAATCTACACGAGAAGTCCGATGCGGGAACAGAAGTAGAAAGTTCCTGAAATATGCATCCTTTCAACTAAAGAATTTGTGCATAAGCTGTCAGTCGGCCAGCCATTTCCAGCGATGCAGACTCGGCGTAAATTTCTAGCTGCTGCTGGTCGAATTCTATAAGGTGAAGTAAACAACATAATGAAGATGCGCCATAATTGGTGCATGGAACATATTCCGTGAAGTTTTGTAATGTTTGTTGGTTTAACTCTGTAAGGCGAAGCGCGACCATTTCTATATCGAATTATCACGTTTACGCACTGGTGGTTCTGAGTCGCGCGAGACTGTAGCCATTGCATTGCGCGCCTTACCTGAAAGTCTTTTCTCAGCTTTAAATTTAGCGCGGCTCAGAGCGAAGGTCATTGTGCCCTTCGCTGACCGGAAAACGCGTTTGCTGCTATCGCCGCCGCAAAGCTGTTAAGTAGAGTCGTGACCACAATATTGCAGTGCTTGGCAAAATGTGCACCTAAGCGGGCGCACCGGCACTTTCCCCCATGCAAGCACCTCTGTACCGTCACGCTAACTTTACAGTCCCCGTACACGTAGCAGGTGAAAAAACATTATGCCCGTCGATATACAGTCCAGTCCGCTTATCACGACCGCAGTCATAACGAACGCTCGTTTAAGGGTAATGGGGGACTGCATTTTAGATACAGCAACGGTGACAGTGTAACTAGGTAAGAACAAACGGAGAGGCGTAGCAAATTTGGACGTGCTGTCGAAACACACGCGTATCTGGTAAGCCCGGAGTTTGAAGAGCGCCTCCGACCCTTAGTGACACCCGCCCTCTGATAGAATTCGGGGACCAAAAAATCAAAGGCAACACATTGCCGACGAAGTGGCAGTTTTACCTAATCCTGCCGTCAGATATGAACACCTTGTAAGGCAACACTTGCGCTGGTAGAAGGCACTGCCAACTTTCGCGTTAGCAAGGAAGAACGGCTGCGACAGGCGGCTCCCCATTGCCATCGGACACCAACTGACACTTTGGGGCGTGCGCTTTCGTACGGTTCAAGCCGAATTGAAAGTCCTGCATAATGTCTCACTTTCCGTTATAATTCGTCGAGCGTGGAACCTAGCGTGAGTTTCATAAGGGTAGTGAACAATTACCTTGCCGAGGGATTTGTCAATTCAAGCATGGCATGGCGATAAATATAGGAGCTTCTGCTCGTTCTTGACAAATCTGTGATTGAGCACGCGTTGCTTTCTCTGACTGTGCTGCCAATGCTCTTCTCGCCTCCGAATAAGAAGTGCAAGATTCAGCCACCGGAAGTGGGCGTCATTCACGCGCTCAATATGCCCCAGCATCGGCGCTATATAGTGCGCATGCTCATGCCAAATGACGCTGAAGGTGGGGAAGTACCGTTTCGGATATCTTCGTTCGCCGCTGTGGAAATGAATGAGGCCGTCTGGATGCGGGTTACGGCGTAGTGAATACGGAATTGCTTCCCTGAAGCGCAGATAAGGGCCAGTAAACGACATAAGACGCTGTTGAAAATGCGCCTGATATGACGCATGTGCACGGATGGCCGGGCATGACTTCGCCTGGGGTGACTTCGAGGGTGCGGATCATGATGGCGTCATTGCAAAGCGATACACTGACGAAGCCATTGTACGCGAAGTGCGAGCGCTCCCGGACTGGCAAGAATCTGCTGAGGAGGATGCCAAGCTGCCACCGGTTGCGATGAACGCTTTAAGTGCGAATATTTAAATTATGTTATTAAAGCAGCTTTTTCTTGGCCTTGGACGGAAACATACGTACGCACGCTCTGCAGTACTTGGAAAGCGTCGTCATATGGTCTTCTTCATAGAGGGCGACGCGCATATTGAACGTTTCTATGAAAGAAAAGTTTTTTTCGACGGACTTCGTATTTCTGGCTGTAAATGAAAAGTACACTCACTACGAACATCGGATACAACAAACTGAATATGCGCTGTTGTTGTGCTCATTATAAGTGGGCTTGACTGTATTGTTCGCTACCAGCCGCCGCGGTGGCTCAGTGGTTACGTTGTTCGGCAGCTGGCCCTAAAGACGCGAGTTTAATCCTCGCCGAGGCGGTCGCATTTAAATTTAGGCAACAGCCGACGTAAGTGCCCGTTAAAAAACCCCAGGCGATCGAAATTATCTACGACGTCCCTCATAGTCTCAGTCGCTTTCGTACATTAGACCCCACTAAACGAAACCAATCAATTTTGAACTTTTACGTTTGCCCCTAAAATGTAAAAAAGGTGATTAGTTTATCTTAGGGTGCTGTGTACTTATTCGTACATTATGAGTTTATAATATATGTGTTGCTCTACAATCTACTTGCGCATACCGCACCCACTTACTTGTCACAATCTTTTAAATAAAAATCTGTGAACATTGAAAAAATCATATTGCATTTATTTACGCAAACTATGCTGCGCCCAGATCCATAATGGTGTTTATTGAATCTACAGATCTACAGCATCATAGGCATCAAAATACAGTGTATTTACCTATTTCTGACTTGTCTATCAATTCCTATGAAGCCGCCGCGGTGGCTCAGTGGCTATGGTGCTCGGCGGCTGGCCCGAAAGACGCGGGTTCGATCCCGGTCGCGGCGGCTGAATTTCTTTGGAGGAGAAATTCGAGGCCCGTGTACTGTGCGATGTCAGTGCACGTTAAAGAACCCCAGGTGGTCGAAATTTCCGGAGCCCTCCACTACGGCGTCTCTCATAGCCTTAGTCGCTTTGGGACGTTAAACCCCATAAACCAAACCAAACCAACTCCTATGTCGCCATCCAAGAGTCTGCGGCAGCCAGAGGGGAATTTACTCGCTAACTGCTCTCTTTCTCCTGTTTGGGAACCTTTCTCAGAAGTGAACCATGTCGTCCCCGGTGACATAACACGCGTGTCAGGGGAGTCGGTCATTAATTTTTAAAGTACTGTTCTTGTGTAAAGGGAAGCTCTTTTCGGAGTAGTGGTATCAGTGCTGGCGGACGTCTAAAAATATTCGATACGTGGTAAACAGTAAATTATTTAACTAATTTTTATAGTTAACTTTCCAAATGTGACCGATAGCCACCTGACTACAATGAAAGATTTGTAGCAGGCCATTATTGATGGTGTTGCGAGGTACGGGCTGTGGACTCGGTGAAGGCTAGGAAATGGGTATTTATTGACAGAATTTGACCCAAAATAAAAGAGGGCCCCAGGCCCTTGGAAGGTATAGACTGGCTCCCCGAGCAGCTGCTCTCTTCCGCTGCTGGAGGAAGACTCCCGTTCGTTCAATGCCGCTCCCTCGAACGCCGTGCCCACGTGACCAAGCTGCGCGTTCTCGGGCGGAAGCGTCCCTGGGCTCTGACGGTCGCGTTACGCCGTGTCCACGCGTTCGCGTCCCTCGGCATTTACGTTCGCGTTTTCGAACGTCGAACATGAGCCCCGTGTCCGCGACGAGGCCGGCACCCTGCGGCGCAGAGTAAAAAAGGTCGGAACGCTCGCGACACAAAGTTTCCGGAGCTCGCGGGCCCACAGGCCAGCAGTTTCTTGCAACGCAACAAACTCCTCCCCCCCGATGAAGTCCTTCGCCGAGGCTGCGTTCCCAGGTGCAGGGTAGAGAGGAGGCGCTCCGGACGGCAACAGGGCAAATGCATGCGCTCACTTTGCACACACAAACACACACACACGTTCGCGGAAACCCCTGGCTGACGGTGCCCAAGCGACGAACGACTGCCAGACGCCGTTTTCCAGAAAACTCTCCCTGCCTGTTTTTGCTGAACAAGTATTCGGCTCCCGTCAACACATTTCATTTCATTTCATTTCATTTATTTCGTCCTTAAAGGCCCGAGGGCATTACATAAGGAGGGGGTTACAAGTTGTTTTGTGTGAACGCACTCATGATGAAAACATAGACAATAAAAGAAACACTGCAACTGCCAACGCTAAAAATAAAGGGTATCAAGTGGTTATAAAATAAGAGAAGCCAAGAAAGTACAGAAAAATACAAGAAAAACTCAGGGAAAATACAAAAAAAAGTGAAGGCCAAGAAAAGGTTCACGTGTTCTGAAAATGACTGGTGAGTTTCGCGCGAAATGATTTGCGATCGTTGCATGATACTATGTCGTTGGGCAGGGCATTCCAATGGTTTATTGCGTCAGGAAAAAAGGAACTGCTCATTGCTAAAGTACGGCTCTTGATGCTGGCTATGGGGTGGCTGTGGCTCAGGCGACTGGAAGTTTGGATCGATGGTTCCAGCAGGGGGTGTTTTGATATCGGATGGTAGAAAAAGCTGTGTAGTAGGCAAAGGCGTGAGATGATGCGGCGTGATTCAAGTGTGGGGAGGGAGATAGGATGTTTGAGGGCAGTGATGCTACTTTCTTTTGAGTATTCAGAGGCGATAAAACGGGTCGCGCGGTTTTGGATGGGTCGCGCAAAACACACAACAAAAGCAACGCAGAAGTCTACGACGAAGCTTTAACGCCGTCGCATATTCTTGTAGCTTAGAATCCTCTACTCAGACCATCCGCATTTCGGCTCTCACTTCCCCTTTTGTATTTTATGTAGAATTTGTACTCTTGCGATATGAACTAAATTTACTTTTCACTGTTTCTGCTTTCTTACTACTGCAAAATCATTAACATAACAACTAAAAAGAAAGTTCTTGGTCCTTCAATTAACTCTCCAGGACCCAGCAATAACTTTCACAGCGCTGTAGTCTGTCATCACGCTGTCAAGCAATGCAAAAAACTATTTCAAAGTGGCCACAAAAGAAAACGATAAGCACAAGTAACCTCTCATTTGTGCTCAGGGATTAACATTTCAGCCGTGCCCTTCAGGGTCGCGTCCGTCTGACCACTTCAGCTGCGGAATCGCGACGAATGAAGTCACCCCTAGCGTTGGACATTCCTTGACCACTGTCTTCGTCTCTGTGCCCTGCCGACACACTCTGAACGCGTCTGTAGCGCGTGCAGTGCCGAGGGGAACACCTCAAGGCGCGGTCCTGTCTCCCCTCCTCTTCAATTTGGCAATGCTTCATCTTCCTTCCAAATTGTCTTCTTTGCCCGGGATACATCACGCTCTTTATGCTGATGACATTACAATCTGGGCCACGCAAAGTAACCTGGGCCACATGGAATCCTGCCTGGAAGCAGCGGCGACCCTAGTCGACGACTACGCGGCCTACTGCGGACTCCAGTGCGCCCCATCTAAATCAGAATTTGTGCACATACGTCCCTCCCCTCGGGACACAACTCCGCTTTGCATCAGTCTCCCCTCGGGACCGATCCGGGAGTCCAAGGAGATCCGCGTCCTTGGTCTCTTCATACATCATCAACGCAGGGTCGACACTACCCTAGCCAAACTTCGCACAGTGGGAGACCAGGTGGGCCGCATGGTCCGCCGGGTCTCCAACAAGCGGGGCGGATTACGAAGCAAGGATGCACTGCGGCTTGCCCATGCTTTCTTAACGAGTAGAATCCTCTACTCAACCCCCTACTTGCACCTACGCAAACATGATGATGACCAACTGGAGGTCATCCACCGGAAAGTCACCAAGCGGGCTCTCGACCTCCCGGTCACCACGTCCAACCAGCGACTTCTGGCCTTGGGCGTGGTAAACACATTCCGGGAGGTTCGAGAAGCTCACTTAGTCAACCAATACACGCGTCTTGCACAGACCACGTCCGGTCACCGCCTCTTGGACCGGCTACACATCAAACATGACTACCATATTGAGGAAAGGGAGAGAGTGCCAGAACCCTGGAGACGCGCCCTCCGGGTCCGACCCCTTCCCCGCAACATGTCCAGAGAAGACCATAGCGGTCGTCGCCAGGCGCGCGCGGAAGCGTTGGTGCGATACTATGGTAACCAACAACATGTGTATTACGTGGACGTTGCCTGCCCACACCACGGGGTGTGGTACACGGCCGCAGTCGTACACAACACAAACACAGTTAACGGGCTCACTTTCAAAGCCTACAGCGCAACACACGCGGAGGAGATTGCCATTGCTCTGGCTCTCACTACTCCCAAGTCGAAACACATCATCACCGACTCGCGAGGGGCCTGTCGGGACTATGAGTTGGGCTGGGCTCCCCCGCTTGCCTGGCGCATATTGGAATACTGTATAGCTGCCGATGCGAAGATCCAACTCCACGCAACCTGATTTGGGCCCCCGGTCACCAGGGCCTCCAGGGAAACGAACAGGCCGATCAGGCCGCCCGCGCACTCTCTCCCCGGGCTATCTCCCTGTCCTTGGACGCCTACTCCCAATCAGACAATCTGGCCCTTACATTCAAACACATCACCGTTTACTACAAGGAGGAGCATCGGCGCTACCCGGCCCCTTGTAAGGGACTGGATCGCGCTGACGAGCGCCTCCTGATCAAAATTCTTACTAACACGGTACTGTGCCCGGCGGTACTTAAACATTTAAACGCATCCTTTGATGGCACGTGCCAGTTCTGTGGGGAGGTGGCTGACACCTTCCACATGGTTTGGGCGTGTCAATCAAACCCATCTATTCCCCCCAACCCCAACCGTACCAGAGAGGACTGGGAGGCGGCCCTGCTCGGCTGTCAGGACCTAAAGACCCAAAAGGCCTTAGTTCACCGGACGCGGGCGGCGTTGCTTGCCAATGGGGCCCCGGAATAGGGGCTCCACCTAGTATTGTTAGGGGAAAGGGCCAATAGGGCCTACCCCAAACACCTCTCTGTAAAGATTTATTGCACTATAAATGTTTTTCACCACCACCACCGAACCCTATTATACAACAATGGTCCGTGAGCAATACGATTGCGTGTCCCCCCTTCACACTTTGAGCCGGCTGCACTATTTCCCTTCTGACCCGTCTGCTGACACGGCAGACGCAAACGAGTTCCCTGTGTCTTTGCCTGTAGCCTGGCGCCACAAACTTGCTGTGATAGCTTTCGACGTGGTCTTTTCCGCGTGATCGTCCCACACTCACTAAGGGTACGCTTCTCTCAGGGTTGACGAGCCACTATCTCGCTGGCGTTGCAGCTACGCACTAATTCCACGCAAATGACCGCCGGACGTTTCATTGCCTCTGGGTTATGCGACTCGTACCTCTGAGGATTGTCCTTTTGCGTTTGCGCGTCTGCTTGACTGCCTGACGAATCCATGCGCACTCCGACACATAGCCTTCTTTGGTGACATATTTAGGATGCACAACATCCATGGTGGCTGCCGAATCCCTGATTACTCTGCATTTATGTCCATTTACGATGAAATCTCTAGTGTATGGTTGCAAGAGGTCATGGTTTCTTGGGTGGTCACTCAATGAGGCCCACACTGGCCTTTCTTTCGGGCAGTTTCGAGCAAAATGACCAGGCTCTTTACAAATAAAGCAAGTCAAAGGCCTTCTTTTTTCTAATTTTGAATAATTAGCCCCACTCTCTTTACTCGCAAACTCATTAACCTTACGTGAGGCATCAGGGCGCAGCGAACCGCCTTCTTTGTTCTCGGCTTCTCCGCGAGCTCTCTGCTGCTCTCGGCAATAAACTTTCTGGCCCTGGTACCCGTTCCTGAAGTCCTGACCCAACTTAGGCTGCCGAAAGCTGCGGCTTGCCACGTACGCGTCCGCAAGCTGAGCCGCTTTTTCCACGGACAGTCCATCTTGCCGGTCCCTGATCCACAAGCGGATGTTTTCTGGCAAGGTCTCATAGAACTGCTCCAGACAAACCAAATCATCTAGCTTTTTGAAATCGTCCCCTGCCTTTGAGTCTTTTACCCACTGCGTCAGCTTGTCGTTTAAAGTGCACGCAAATTCCAGAAAATTTTCATTCGGTTTTTTTATGGATGTCCGAAATCTCCTCCTGAACTCTTCTGTTGAGATCATGCACTTCGCGGGCAGGCTTGATTTCAGCAGATCATAGTTACCCGCTTCACTAGAGTTTAAGCGAGTCACAACCTGTGAAGCATCTCCTGAGAGCAACGCCATCAACTTTTCTGGCCATATGTCGCTGCTAATGGACTGTCTCTCGCACATCCTTTAGAAATTGACGAGGTAGAGAGCAATATAATCGCCTACTTTCAACGGCTGAAGCAAGTTCGTCATCTTAACATTACATCCCTGAGGTGTGACGGCACTTTCAACCCGTTCTAACCTTGCCCGTTCGAGCCTTGCCTTCTCGATTTCGAGCTCAATCTTTTTGTTCTCTCTCTCCGCTTCCAACTCCGCCCGTTTCTTTTCTTTCTCCTTCTGCCTTTCTCGCTCGTCAGCCTTCTCCTTCGTCACTTGGCGTACCTTTTCCCAAGCATCCATCATCTTGTCCTCTTCAAACTCCACCTCTTGAATTGCATGGCGAATCTCTGGTTTCCTCATACTTTGATTTACTTCTAAACCAAGTTCACCTGCCAACAGCAGCAATTCGTCTTTACTCAATTTCTTAATATCCATGGTTGGCGAGAGCCGACTACAAAATCTGCAAACTAATCACATACCCAGTGGTGAATAAATGCAGTCGATTGCTTAGATAGAACCCAGTTCTAAATCATCTGGCAATATGTAGTCGCTTCAGCACTCACCCAACCAGGAACCCTCGATGGCCAATGTGTCTTCCGAGGACAGGAACTGCCAAATCCGTCGATCCCAAATCGTCGAAGTTGCCTTTTAGCGGTTGTATTCACGCCTGGCATTCACGCTGCACTGCAACGAAGGTGACTCCCTGAGCCACGTAGCGGAGCTCCGTTGATCCCGGATCCTCGAAGACGCTCTCTCGTTAGCAGTTGTCCACCAGCCGTGTCCTTATCCCACCGCCAAAGAAGCTACATACACCATGCAGCATGGTCGATCCCAGATCGTCGAGGTTGCCCTTGACCGGTTGTCTTCTCGCCTGGCCTTCACGCTGCACTGCGACGAAGGTGACTCCCAAAGCCACGTAGCGGAGCTCCGTTGAACCCGGATCCTCGAAGGCGCTCTCTCGTCCGCAGTTGTCCACCAGTCCTGTCCTTATCCCGCCGCTGCCAACCAGTTTGTTGCGTTGCAAGAAACTGCTGGCCTGTGGGCCCGCAAGCTCCGGAAACTTAGTGTCGCGAGCGTTCCGACCTTTTTTACTCGGCGCCGCAGGGTGCCGGCCTCCTCGCGGACACGGGGCTCATGTTCGGCGTTCGAAAACGCGAACGTAAATGCCGAGGGACGCGAACGCGTGAACACGGCGTTCGAGAACGCGACCGTATCAGCTTTGCGAGGGAATAACGGGACGGAGCCATCAATTACGTTTCCGTCAGGAGCTGCCCCGATCTTAGAGAGCTCGCCGCAGTTGAAGGCCGCGGTGTTGCAAGGACCACATGTGTTTTCGGTGACACGGAGCCGCTTGCAGCACTGTTACTGCACTACAGTAATTAGCAGCGCACTTGCAATTTCTCCTCTCCCGTTCCCACGGGTTGACCCTGCAACGAGTGACTCCGCCTGCTACGGTGCTGCGCAAGTTTCATTGGTGCCGATATTGGAGAAATATGCCTCGTGTTGGACTGGCCACCGACTGATAGAGGGTCCGAACCATTGGGGATTTAAGGACAGTGCTGAGTGCGAAAGGACGCTCCGGGCCCTGTCGAAAACGGCTCATCCAGATGCTCGACGCTACGAACAATTATTCCTTAATTCTTTGCCATTCTATCGTCCGTATGTAAATAAGTTTCGTTAAAGCGCCATTAAGGCCGCTTGTTTTCGTTTCCCGAAACTTAGAAGCTTCAGTCTTTTCTATGCCTGCAGTTCAACGCGCTATACCGAACGGATCCCGGGTTCGAGATAGCCTGTGCGCTACGACACCATATAATGAGCGCCTGTAATTTTTACACGGGCTTCTCTGCAACACCTGGAAAATGGTAAAGTTAAGCTTCTGCGCAAACTTTCTGTCCTCGAGCCACCACCCCTTTTTCGCCGCCACACACACAAAGGAAGCGCACGAAATACAGCTTCAATGTAGAACTGGCCCAGTCGTAACATCACATATCAACTTATCATATCCCATGTTCAGGCGAAGATGGCTAAAAATGGACTCACAGTATGACAAGTTCAGACATGTTCACTCAGCTAAATAGAACCCACCACAGCTTTTGTACGGGTGTCATGCTTCTGTATATTGTTCACAAAACGAATGTCCTCGAAGCTCACAAAACACGAGTGCTTGTTACCAGTCTTGAATCAGATATTTTTGAGTTCTTACTTTCCCAAGCAACTCAGCTACATTTACTGAGAGCCTAAGTTTTAATACCCATGTTCCTTGGCAGTCGCTCTTGATATACTGATAGCTCCAATGCATGCTGAAATTCTAGATTATTCATCTTTTGTTTAAATGTTCAGTTCCTTCCTCCTTCATCTTTGTATTCTTCGTGATAATTTAAAGGCACTTTTCGATCTGCTCATCACAAAGATCTGCTTAGAATTTTTCCTCTCTGTTACTAACGCCGAGGAGTGGTACATTGTTGTACGTGTGGATTATGACTGCCCAAATTTTCTTGGAGAGCTCGTGCTTAGTTCGTTTGGTTTGATTTATTGGAGCTTAACGTCCCAAAGCGACTCAGGCTACGAGGGACGCGGTACTAGACGGCTCCTAAAATTTCGACCACCTGGAGTTCTTTAAAGTGCACTGACACCGCGCAGTACACGGGCCTCTGGAATTTCACCTCCATCGAAATTCGGCCACCGCGACCGGGATCGAACCCGCGTCTTTCGGGTCAGCAGGCTAGCGCCGTAACCACTGAGCCACCGCGGCGGGGCTCGTGCTTAGTTGTCACAGCGTATAATACCTTCAGGCTTGATCTCCGTTTTCTGACGAACAGATAGGTTAGCTAAGTGTATATTGTGTTTGTGAATTCTCTCCTGAAAAGAAAATGTCTCGTCCTAAATGCGAGGTGTTTTGCTTTTTTTCTTTAAGGTTCACATCCAAAAGGAAAACAGCTTCAAGTTCATCGCATCAATGCACTATAGACTACACACAACGTTCTGCACAACACATGGAGAGCTGATAGGTTCAAGCTTTAAGGGCCAGAGTGTTACGAAAGACGTCAACATAAAACTCCACCACATACTGTCGTTTATTCTAGCACAATGTATTGGATGACGTTGCCTATATTGGGAGTGATATACGAGCTGCTTTAACACTTCGCAAAAAACCACGTACATCGACGTACGGCGGTATACACTACGGGCACTATTCTGAAAGCTTGCATGAATGCACTCCTCATTGTTTGGGATGTCTTTGACGCGGTGCATTTCCTAAAAATGTCCACGTCCTGAGTGCTATTTTAGCAACAATCTTTGCAAGAGTTATTATTCGAAGCAACGAGGAGTCTGGCTTGCATGAACCATAGCAAGAAAGTATTGCGTTCGGAATAAGAGCGACAAAAAATAAAAAATGATTTCCCCTAACGCCACACATTCTATTAATTTTACTCGCAGAAGCGCTCTCTTTTCCTCACTACCACGACGGAGGTTGTGTTCTGGACTCATTGGCGGACAACGACCATCGTGGAAGGGCGGTGAACACTACAAGCAAAGAACCCTAGCACCGTATTCGCTCATGGAACAGAATTCGTGTGGGCGGCAGCCGCCTGCATTGATGACTTGATGTTCAATTTAGTTCCTCGTTTTCTGTCACTGCCGTCTGAACCGGAGAGGAGAACTCCGTCAAGCGGATAGCCGCTTTTTTTCTCCCCTTCCCCTTCCATCAAATTGTATTTGATTTGGTGGAAATAAAGTATCATTACTATTATTAAAGGAGATGTGTTCAGCTGCCCCTCCTGCCCCTAAGTTTCACCGAACTTTGCCGAGGTAACGATACACTTGCACCTTCATACAAGAGGAAAGCTATTTCAATGCTCTGAGGACCAAGCGGTGTTTTTGAAGTGCGACTGTAAGGGAGATGTGCGGTACCAGTCAGGACGGCGACCCTGTGAGTGTCTTATGTGCCCTTTTACAACTGAAGGCTCTACAACGCTAACTGCGCATGACCGTACGCACCCTTGCGAAAGGCTCTTAAATTGCGCCGCGTCTCCTGTTACAGCTGCATACTCCGGAAATGTCACTCCACAGGATAGTACGTGCACTGGCGAAAGCCCCTTGACTCGCCACACCTGTCCTTCTACACCTGCATTGTCTACAAATGTCACTCCGCATGATAGTACGCACGCCGATGAGAAAGCCTCGGAGGGCGATATGGAAACTCTTACAACTGCAGACTCTTCTACATTAATTCGGCACAAGCATATGTACACTGGGCAAAGACCCTTCAAGTGCGATAGGTGCACTTTTACAACTGCACATTCTTCAGCTTTAAGTCGTCACAAGCATACGCACACTGGAGAAAGACCCTTTAAGTGCGATGTGTGCCCTTTTACAACTGCAGCCCGTTGGAACTTAATTCGGCACAAGCGAATTCACACGGGGAAAGAGGCTTCAAGTGTGACATAAGCGCTTTTGTAGCGACTAAGTTAGAGGCTTTAAAGCGTCACATGCAGACACAAGCTAGCGCAAGGGCTATCGCAGTACGCTGTGCTCATTTACGAGTTCGAATAGAAAGGGCCTCAAAGGGTCACGGGCAGTAAAATCTTCAGATGGGCTCGCCAATACGCTTGCAAGAATACGCTTGCCACAGGAAACCGCTCCTATGCGCATTACCAGGTAAACACGCGTCCTCGATCAGTCGTGATATGAGACCTGTTGTTCTTGAAATCCGACGGACATTCGTACTCTACGACTCGATTCCTAATGCAGGGAGATAAATGAATGATATCGCACCTTTTATTTTTATTCTTCGCTGCGTATTGCTGCATTGTATTGCTGATAAGTGATATTTTAGAAATGTACACTGCATCAGCGTTTCGGTTTTTGTCCAAACTGTAGAAATTTGTATACTGCAGGAGTAATGGAGCAAAAATTACAGAGCGCACCGAAGTCTACATACGTGCTTGGAATTTTAAAGTCTGGTTTTCTTTTGTATTAAGCATGAAATGCTTTTAGCCCCCGTTGTCGGCAGTGTGGTGACGTCACGCCGAGACCGAGATCCACTCATCCGGGCATTGAAATTCACTCATCCGGGCACTGAAATCCACTCATCCGGGCACTGAAATCGAGTCATCCGGGCACTGAAATCGAGTCATCCGGGCACTGAAATCGAGTCATCCGGGCACTGAAATCGAGTCATCCGGGCACTGAATTCCAGTCATCCGGGCTCTGAAACGAGAACATCCGGGCACCGTACGAGACTTAACGAGATTTAACGAGACTCTCTAAGCCCTCCTACGCGACCGGCATGCAAGCAACGGTTGGTCTCCAAACGAGTCACAAAAAATAACTGCTGCCAGTGCCTTCTCAATGTTTATCAAGATATCAGTCGCGCTGTGCGTTTGATAATGCACGGAATTATAATTTCCGATTTCTAATAACGCCTGCAAAAAGCACATAAATGCCACGTACACTTCGTTGTAGTACGTGATCTCTTAGGGGCTTCGCGCATCGAAGCAAAGCTGCGCAGGTGCACAGGGGCCCGGGGGAGAAGCACTGCGTTCAAAGGGCAAGGCATCGCGCCGAACGGGTGGTGGCGTTCCTCCCTTGCTTTACGGTGCGGTTCGGGTGTCCACCGAGATGGTAGAGAATTACTGCGCCATTTCCTTTCCTCAAAAAACCAAATGGCAAGGCATCGCGCTGAACGGGTGGTGGCGTTCCTCCCTTCCTGTACGGTGCGGTTCGGGTGTCCACCGAGATGACATTAGGCCCGTAAACATTTCATGCTTACTCTACTCTCGGTTACGGGAGAGGCAGAGATTTTTTTTTTAAATTTTTACATATATTCATGTTACTTTCGATTCTTTTTTAATTGGACACCTAATCGTTAGCATAGTCGTCAGCCAACGCCTTGTGAAGCGCGCCTTTGTTCGCCAAGAACGTGGTTTGCTGGCCAATGGGTTGTATGCTCGCCTCAGACTCTAAAATTACTTTGTTCAATCCCCTACACCTTCGGATGAAATGCTATTTTTCTCTGTATACCACGGTTAGGTCATATGGCAGTTTTTTTACTACTGCTGCTGGTGAACACTGACCTGGCGTTTCGTTCCCGATGAGCCGTATGATGCTTTCGTACTGATAAACTGTGCACTACAGCTGCCTGGGCCACTCAGTGCTCGCCACTTTTCTAAGAGAGCGCAGCTTGATGCAAAAGATTCATGACCACTGCAGCCGAAAGGAGTGTCTGTAGGCAGAGCTCTCTTCCAAACGCTTGCTTACAGTGAGGTCGTGAAAGTTGGGCTGTGGACATTCTGCATGTTGCAATAAAGTTACCACAGCAGTATGCCAGAAGACTCGCGCGTTGAGTTCATCCTGTGGTGTCTGTCGTTCTATTTGAACTGCTCATTTGTATTTCTACATTGAAAAAAAAAGAGCAGATTTTCAGTACATGTCTCAAGAATGTGTTACGATGGAACTGTCATACCACTGACACTGGTTGGATACGGAGAACAGTTCTGAAACTTGCTTTAGTACACTCTGCATACACAGCACATCTAGCTTATGCGTGGAGCCAGTTGAAAGCGCTAAAATTGAATGAGTGTTGTTTCAGTCCAATATATCTCGGCTCATCTGAACCGCTCCATAAGGAGAGGTATAAAGGAGGGAGTGAAATAAGAAAGGAAGAAAGGCGCCGAAGTGTATACACTCCCGAATGAAAAATTAGCTGCGGTTCAACTACTTCTGAACCTGGCTAGAGAGCTAAAGCTATGGCGTATCGGCTTGGCCACTGTAACATTGGAGTGCTTTCCGGGTACTGGAGAGGCAGCGCACCCACCCAGCCACCCTGGCAGGTGGTAGTTAATGGTTTATCACGAGAGTTGCCTCAACCAATGAACGCTGCGGCCTATTGTAGCAGTGCCGCGTGCCTGCCACAACGTTGTCGGCGCTAACGCAAGCTGCCCAAATCTCAAAACCGCCCAAGGTATACCTATAAGCGCAACTCAGGCGTCCTCTGACCCAGGGAGCCAGTTATGCGCTCTTTCATTCCTTTAAATCATCGGAGTGTAAAACGTTCTCAATGCTAACGGCAACGAATACAATAAAAGCCGACGCCCTATGGCTTAAAAATTCGTTTTTGAGGAAAGGAAATGGCACAGTATCTGTCTCACGTATCTCGGCGGACACCTGAACCGGGCCGCAAGGGAAGGGAGAAAGGTGGGAGCGAAAGAAGGAAGAGAGAAAGAGGTGCCGTAGTGGAGGTCTCCGGAATAATTTTGACCACTTGGGGATCTTTAACGTGCACCGACATCGCACAGCACACGGGCGCCTCTTGCGTTTCGCCTCCATCGAAACGCGCCCGCCGCGGTCGGGTTCGAACCCGGGTACTCTGTCTGGGTAGACGAGCGGCGGGTGCCTTCAGTGCCGCGTTTTTGCCACAACGTTGTCAATGCCAACGCATGGAGCGCACTACTTAGGTGGCGACTGTTCCAACAAGGCAGTTATGCGCCTTTGCTTTGCTTTCCAAGTTGCCGCTCCATTAGTAACGTGGCTTGAAGCGCGACTGTGTCCACGGTCCCACGTTTGGGCTCCTGCTCACATGGGCCATGAGGGAAATGAGGCAGCTGACGCCGCCGCCCGCGCGCTCTCTCACCGGACATTCCCCTCCGACCCCGACGATCAGGACCTCGAATTCACTCCCGCTTACTCCTTTAAAGACATTGTTTTACTATATCAATCTGGCCACGGTCTTTATCCCCGCCCGTGTAAAGGTCTCTCAAAGGCGGAGGAGCGGCTTCTGCTTCGCCTGTATACCAATACTTTGCTGTGCCCGGCAGCTCTCAAATACTTCGACCCTTCATTCTCGGGCAGCTGTCCGCACTGTGCGGAGAAGTCTTCGGACATTTACCACATGGTGTGGGCCTGCGCCTCCAACCCTGCTATCCCCCCTCACCCCAACCCAACCCGGGAGGACTGGGAGGCGACCCTGCTCGGCTGCTCTGAACTGCAGGCCCAACGGGCCTTGGTCGCGCGAGCCCGGGCGGCGGCCGACGCCACTGGGGTCCCGAACTAGGGACCTCCACCTAGTACTTGTAAGGGCTGGCCCCCTCTGGGTCAGCTCATGCAATACCTCCAGTAGTGCATATGTAAATAAATGTTTTCCACCGGCACCCACGGGGAAAGTTATGCGCTTTTCCTTTGCTTTCGAAGCTTTCGAAGCCAAGGTGGGCCCGATTTGTGCACTATTTTGATGGAAAATTACTTTGGACAGCCGTTGGGCATTCCCTTGCCGGATCTCCCATACCGTTAAAATACTTGTAGACGCGGCGCACTGCGTTTCAAGACGCTTTCAGTCGTCACGTAACATAAAAAATAAAATATATAAAAAAACTCTGCCTCTCCCGTTAACGAAAGTAGAGTAAGCATGAAATGTTTACGGGCCTAATGTCATCTCGGTGGACACCCGAACCGCACCGTACAGGAAGGGAGGAACGCCACCACCCGTTCAGCGCGATGCCTTGTCATTTGAACGCAAGGTTTTTTGAGGAAAGGAAATGGCGCAGTAATTCTCTGCCATCTCGGTGGACACCCGAACCACACCGTAAAGGAAGGGAGGAACGCCACCACCCGTTCGGCACGATGCCTTGCCCTTTGAACGCAGCGCTTCTCCCCCGGATCACGTACGACAACGAAGTGCAACATGCAATTTATGTGGTTTTTGCACGCGTTATTAGAAATCGGAAATTATAATTCCGTGCGTTATCAAACCCACAACTCCACTGATATCTTGATAAACATTGAGAAGGCACTGGCAGCAGTTATTTTTTGTCTCGTTTGGAGACCAACCAGCGCTTGCATGCCGGTCGCGTAGGAGGGCTTAAAGAGTCTCGTTAAATCTCGCTAAGTCTCGTACGGTGCCCGGATGTTCTCGTTTCAGAGCCCGGATGACTGGAATTCAGTGCCCGGATGAGTGGATTTCAGTGCCCGGATGACTGGATTTCAGTGCCCGGATGACTGGAATTCAGTGCCCGGATGACTGGATTTCAGTGCCCGGATATCTGGATTTCAGTGCCCGGATGATGGCTCTCGGTCTCGGCGTGACGTCACCACACTGCCGACAACGGGGGCTAAAAGCATTTCATGCTTAAAAAAAAGATCTCTGCCTCTCCCGTAACCGAGAGTAGAGTAAGCATGAAATGTTTACGGGCCTAATGTCATCTCGGTGGACACCCGAACCGCACCGTACAGGAAGGGAGGAACGCCACCACCCGTTCAGCGCGATGCCTTGCCATTTGGTTTTTTGAGGAAAGGAAATGGCGCAGTAATTCTCTGCCATCTCGGTGGACACCCGAACCGCACCGTAAAGCAAGGGAGGAACGCCACCACCCGTTCGGCGCGATGCCTTGCCCTTTGAACGCAGCGCTTCTCCCCCGGGCCCCTGTGCACCTGCGCAGCTTTGCTTCGATGCGCGAAGCCCCTAAGAGATCACGTACGACAACGAAGTGTACGTGGCATTTATGTGCTTTTTGCAGGCGTTATTAGAAATCGGAAATTATAATTCCGTGCATTATCAAACGCACAGCGCGACTGATATCTTGATAAACATGAGAAGGCACCGGCAGCAGTTATTTTTTGTGACTCGTTTGGAGACCAACCGTTGCTTGCATGCCGGTCGCGTAGGAGGGCTTAGAGAGTCTCGTTAAATCTCGTTAAGTCTCGTACGGTGCCCGGATGTTCTCGTTTCAGAGCCCGGATGACTGGAATTCAGTGCCCGGATGACTCGATTTCAGTGCCCGGATGACTCGATTTCAGTGCCCGGATGACTCGATTTCAGTGCCCGGATGACTCGATTTCAGTGCCCGGATGACTCGATTTCAGTGCCCGGATGACTCGATTTCAGTGCCCGGATGAGTGGATTTCAGTGCCCGGATGAGTGGATTTCAATGCCCGGATGAGTGGATCTCGGTCTCGGCGTGACGTCACCACACTGCCGACAACGGGGGCTAAAAGCATTTCATGCTTAATACCGAAGACGCTTTCAGTCGTCGCGCAGCGGTGGCCGGTAGCCACGCGTGACCTGTAGGCGCGGCGCACTGCGTTCCTTCAGTTGGAGGCGCTGCGCTTTTACTTTCGAAACCTACCAGGCTTAACCAAAGCTAAGCCCCGCCAATTTTTTGTTAGGGGAAGATAAATGTTGTGAACGGTCTGCCTTCACTACGGCGAACGCTCTGCCTTCGCTACGGCGAACGCTCTGCCTTCACTACGACGAACGCCATGCCTTCACTACGGCGAACGCCAAGAGCATGCTCCTCACGCTTTCCCTCGTCCCTTATCCCCTTACCCTCGCCCAGTCACCTATATAGCTGGCTGATCGGAATGAGTTCTCGCTTCGGCGAGCGCGGCTTCGGCCGCTTTTTTTTGAGGAGCGTCCGCTCCGGCGGACGCAGTTGTTGCTGCGACGCGCGTCTTTTCTTTCCTTTTTCTCTTTCCTCTGATCTCTTAACTCTCCTCTATCTGCACGTGGCAGCGGTGGTGGCTTGGCTAGAGCCAGTAGCAGGCCCGTGCAATTTCCTCTTCATCCTTCTCTCAGTCACAACAACAACAACAGTATCTGTTCTCGCTTCGGCGAGCGCGGCTTCGGCCGCTTCTTTTTGAGCAGCGTCCGCTCCGGCGGACGCAGTTGTTGCTGCGACGCGCGTCTTTTCTTTCCTTTCTCTCTTTCCTCTGATCTTTTAACTCTCCTCTATCTGCACGTGGCAGCGGTGGTGGCTTGGCTCGAGCCAGTAGCAGGCCCGTGCAATTTCCTCTTCATCCTTCTCTCAGTCACAACAACAACAACAACAACAATGAATAAACGCGAGAGGAGGCGGTGGAGCGATCGCGGCTTCGGCCGCTTATCTGCTTTTTCAGCAGCGTCCGCTTCGGCGGACACGATTGTTGCTGCGACGCCCGTCTTTTCTTTTATTTCACACTTTCCTCTTATCTTTTAATTCTCCTCTATCTGCACGCGGTGGTGGCTCGGCTGGAGCCAGTTGGCAGGCCCGTGCACTTTCCTTTTCATCCTTCTCTCAGAAGCAACAACAAGAACGAATTAACGCTCCTATCCCGAGCGTCCGTTTGTGATCCATGGAAGCACGGCACGCGCAATGCGCGTACTAGCTTTGTGACAAAGAGTCGCTGTTGTTCTGCCAGCACGTCCTGCAATGCTGGTGATTTCTCATTACACTAAACGTTCTAAATCTTTGCTTCTTTGCCGCTAATTTCATTTCCGCGTGGAAACTATAATTCGTGAGGGTATTATTGCAGGAATGAGGACCACCCGCATCACCATCCTGCGGGGCGTCCCTCAGCTGCGAGCCAGGTGGTGACGGCACGTCCGACGTCCACCAGCCCAGCTCGGATACATCACCAAAGGTCGGTGGTTTTATCCTCTGCGCTCATGCACATCGTAGATTCGTGTCTTTGCAGCCTCATATAAGGTGAAAGTGTGGCGGAAGCAAGCCTCGACATAACCGTAGTCGCTATGCAATCGCATATGGCTCTGACTGCAAGTTTTCAGAGTTAGTTGGCTTTGTAGCCATGGACAAGCTAACCAGAAATGACAGAACTACGATTAAAAGCTTTCGGTTTCTGAGATTCAAGAAACGAGCCCAAATGATGAGCAGGACGAAAGGAAAGATAACAGTATACACACGCTCTGCTGCGAGGCTTAACCTTAAAGCAAAACGCATCGGCTCAGATGCCATCAGTAGCGTTTACTAGTTTCAGAAAGATTCCCCTTTGCCTCTCGAGTGGCGCGTATGCTTTTCTTCAATTCCTTTCATTCACGCGTAGAAAAAGCCCAACTGCTCAGCTACAGCGAGAATATTCCCTTGCGCATGCTTGCTAGCCCTTCTTGATTCGTCTCCTCTCTACAAGCTTGCCCTCATTTTTTTACCTTCCTGATTTATTTTACTGATACGATGAAACCAATTATAGTGCCCCCGCAAAAGGCAAATGGCTGCCTATGCCCGATATGACCAAAGGTGGACGCGTGTTACGCCTCCTCTCTTCTTACGGTGGAGGCGCTGCTGCAACAAAGAAAACACTGGACGAGACAGTCACCTGCGTCGGGATGCCGCCTGCGTCCTCTTTCCTGTACTAGAAGCCTAGCTTAGATTTAAGTGCTTGTAAAGGCACATGAAGGAAAAGGGAATAACCCGTGATTGTAGAAAGTACTCGGGCCAGAATCTCAGCACTGATGCAGTAGCAGCCAACAAAGGAACGCCGCTGTTCACATGTGACGCCTATTCCGTCTGCGCGGGCCGCCTCGATTAATCTCGCAGAAAGTGGCGGCTACTTCAATTCACGTTAATGAGGTGACGTCGCACAGTTATGGCGCCGAAAGCACATGTTGTATGGCTGGTTTTCTCGCGTTAGCGGAGCCGTGTACTCGCGTGTGAGGCATTTGATATTGAGAAAGCGCTGTTCAAATTATAGTGCCGAAATGACTGTCCCAATGGAAACCAGTCTCACGAATAAGACGAAAGAAATAGAGCGCGCTTCTGACCTCAGCGCATGAAATTGCTCGAGGTACTCCGCGAGGCAATTAACGCTCTTTACACAGCGACAGCTTAAGAAATCAACAAAGCCTGGGGCGCGCGCCTGATCTGCCGTCTCCTTTCATCAATGAGCCTTCCTATAACAGCGGCTAGAATGTGTACTTCCACTTAAATTGCCAGCGTAAGGATAAGGAGGTTTGTGTGCATCTGTAGTGAGCCTAGTGTGTGTGCAGCGCGTATAACGTAGTGTGGTGTATCGGCGCAGTAGCACGTTCGGTCATGCCATCGGCTGCCGACGCTGCGTTCCTCTCACTGGGAGCAGCTGTGAGCTCCTCTGTGCTACTCCGGAGGTGCATGTTTCCGCGTGACTCGATTGCATTGTTACGGCCTCTTTGCAAACACTTGCGTAGGAATGCTTTGGATAGCGCGGTAGGCAGCTGCTTTCAATGAACACTCCGCTTCTGTCCTCAAACGATTTGTTTTCAGTAAAACTTGGGCGCAAGCAGTGTTTCAGATGGAAGTATTAAGAAAAATTACGAGGAACTTTAGCGGCTAAAGTGGTGAAAGGCGAAAGCCTGAGTGCTGCATTCTGATACGCGATTGTTCACTTTACATTCTGTTGGTGCATAAATTAACTGCCAATTAATGACGCTTAATCTTTGCATTTAGGAGTGGAACGCGACAGCGTGTTGTAGCACTGCCAGGCAGTCGACGGAACGCCACCACCCGTTCGGCGCGATGCGTTGCCCTTTGAATGCAACGCTTTTTGAGGAAAGGTTCTATGCCTTGCTCGTCGGTAAATTGGTTTTTGAGGAAAGGAAATGTATCTGTCTCTGATATCTCAGTGGACACCCAAACCTCACCGTAACGGGAAGGGAGGAAGATGTGAGTGAACGAAGACATCGTATTCATTAGACGCGCTTTTGTTCATTCTAAATCATCGAGCTGGCATGGCGGAGGTCAATAAAGAAAAAAAAAAGCTGGCATGGCGGAGTTGTAGCGTGCTCGTCTCGCACTCCGGAGACCGGGGTTCGATTCCCGAGCTCGGCCAATTTCCTACTCGGTTTTGTTTATTTATCTGGTCTGACTTGAAAGGTTAATTAGGCTAATTGGTTAAGTAATTCCCACTAACTTAAAGCATCACTATACGATCCCTTTAATTGGTTGCATGGTTAGTAGCCAAAGTACAATTGGCCCCGTTTGAAATTCGCGCACTGTGACGTCACGACCGTTTCCACCAATTGAAAAGCGTGACATTTCTGTCGACAACTCCTGCTTACAACGATGAGGCATTAAAGGCTTCCGCCTTAAAAATTAGTACTCCATATCGAAACTGCGGATCGATGATGACGGCCTTAAAGCGCTCTCTTGGGGAGGTAAGGCTTACTGAATTGGGCCCATACTCTTCGTTCGCTATCACTCGCGGGTGATGGCAGCTAGCTTCGAGCGTCCAATGGAAGAGTCCGCCTAGCAGGCGAGTGATTACGTAAAAAACTTGGCCACGCTAGGCGGTCTGCCCGCACGCTTCAGACCATATATATCTCTTGCTGCATTCTTCGACACTAATGCTCACTCTAAATGGCCGCGTTCGCTGGCGGTTTGCACATTCGATCCCGTACGTCAGACGCGCAGCTACCTGAAAATATACGTCGTTCCAGTTTATTCTATAGGCCCCTGTACTGTGCGATGTCAGTGGACGTTAAAGTGCCCTAGATGTTTCAAAATTCCGGAGCCCTTTACTACGGCGTCCCTCATAGCCTGAGCCGCTTTGAGACGTTACATCCTTAAACTAAACTAAACTAGAAATATTATTGCTTTGAAATATAATAAGAAAATAAACCTAGGTTTTTAATGTCTAGACACTATAAAGCTGTACACGCTTACTCAGGCAACTGTAACAAATCATTGTTCGGAAATCAAAAACATTTTCTTATCAGCGGACGTTGTCATACGGAAAGGGAAATTTCTGAAAGTTTGTTTTGATAAATGTGTTAGAAATGCAGTTCGTGTAATTTTGCAGAATGTGGTGTTATCTTGCTAGTACACACGAGCCTATATTGAAATCTGGGCAGTCTGTAAGCAATGCGATTGGAGAAGAAAATAAATTAACATGTGAAAAAAACCACTGAAATTTCCGTAGCTGAAACAGAATTTCATTTAAGAAGCAAGAGCATTTTAAAGAGTGAACTCTTCACTTCTGATTTGTCGCTCTACGCTCTAGTCCAGGGCGTCAGTTCTGAAGGCTGCCATTTATCGGCGTGACACTTGAAACTCGAGTGTGAGTTTAAGTGCTGTTTCCACCCGGTTCAGAATTTCCAGCGGCAGCTACAGACGTCTGCCGCTGAAGGTGCAGCGCAGCTCGTCTGGGGCGTCCATTCGCAGTCTTGGCGCGCTGTGTGATAACCGCTTAAACCTGCTATATCGCTGTGACTTCCATGGTTCCGGCTGTTGGCCCTCGAGTTTTTAGAGCCCGTAATTCTTATTTGCACACTGAGCTTTGCCGCCAAGTTTCCCGCCATAATTCGCCAAGAAGATTCATAATCAGCCAACGAGAGGTAACTCACGCAGTTACTTTCCCCACTTTAACTCTTAGGAATGGAAGCAATCTTTTTTTGTACTGTTTACGCTTAGCCAGTTGATAAATTTTGCGGAAAAGAGTACAAACAGGAAACACGGAAAAAATTGCACAAAACTGGCGCTGCTTTCTCTTCCGCTTGTGCGTAGCTTCTTTCTTTGTTTTTTTTCCTTTTGCGTTGTTTTCACAAGAAACTCAGTTTGCTTTTGTGACAGGCTAGGCAGTCTCGTCAAACTCACGGTCTTCGAGGGAAAAAAAAATCTCTAGTTAAGCCTGTGCACTGAGAAAGCGTTCATGATCATGTTTCAGCGTTTGTCACAACTTTTTCGCAATTTGCTAGCTGACAGCGTTTCGGTTAATCGTCTTTCCTTAATTGTTACATGCAAGAAGGATATAAATTGTTACGCACGATCTTCTACGCAATCTTTCTCCATATTTCAAAAAAATTTGCGCGCGTCCTTCCTCAGGCGCGACAGTTAATTGCTTTGCTCAAATGTTTAGGGGAATCCCCTAAGGTGGGGTAGATTTGTAATAAGGGAGTTTATTGCTAATTACAAATCTACTCCACCTTATTCTACTCCCTTATTATTCTACTCCCTTGTTCTACCCCCCTTATTCTACTCCCTTATTAAATCTACTCCCTTATTAGTTTATTGCTTTCTTCATGTTGAACACCCACGTGTTGAAACGTATGCTTGTAATTGTGGCAATGTGTCATTTACGCAAAGCTGGCAGAATATAAAGCGTTTAGGATGACTTGTTTCGCGCGGATGGTGACGCTGACCTCGCAGAGTCATTATTACAGTACGCGAGGCATAAGCACCTCTTGACTGCCAAGAATATCATGAAGTGGATGGGTGGATGAGTGGGTGGATTCCCTTTCCCCGGAGATAAGCTGATGTTTGTGTGCTTTCGCGAGTGTCTTCATAACACGGATTACCTTCCGTACCTGCGCTCCATGTGCTCGTCTGCGTTTGCCCTACTTCACGTGGCTACCTCAGTCGATATACCTACCGTATAGGTCATTTCTTTTCTCTCCTCCTTAGTCCACCAGTGCATTCATCACACGTATTACAAACCGACCTGCGCTGCGTGTGTGCTCGTCCGCGGTTGCCCTGCGTCACTAGGATTACCTCCCTGACCTGGGCTTGTGTTGCCTGTGCCCCAATTCCTTACCTCACATGAATTTCTACCGGGCCTGTGCAGTGTGTGTGCGTCTGCCAGTCCCTTCCCTATATGGATTACTTACCGGTCCTGCCCAGTGACGGAATGCTGACCCTGAACTTTTGCGCGTGATGTGGGCTTAGCGTGTGCCGTGCATTTGTTCGATGACGTTCCCGTGCGCTCTCACCTCCTCCCATCCCTGGTTATGAGCAGTGATCCCTGCAGAGGGTAGTAGAAGAAAGAGCCATATCCTATCCCAACGAAGCGACCACAGTCATTCATGAGCATCACGTAACCGGATATCAAAGCCGTCTTCTGCTGGCTCACATGTCGCGGGGCGTGGATGTGGTCAGTATGGGGCGGCTGTTGTAGAGCTTCCGTGAGCGGCGAACCTTTGCACATGTGTCGTACGAAGCTGCATCCCTTAGTTGGTAACCTGTCGTGACGGTTACTAACGTTGGAAATGTAGGATACCACAACTTACGTGCAATAATGCACACGGGCAGTGTGGTGAACACCGTTTCTTGCAGCGAACGCCCGCGAAAGGCAGAAAGCGGATAATCATGCCGAATTAGAAGAAGACAGTAAGAATGCGTATAGAGGGAGTCACCGTGGACTGTAGAATGTTTTCCAGCATACACGTGGCTTGATACAAAATCTACATATCCGCAGAAATTATTGCAGATTTCCCGTTATTTCTTGGTGGAAGCTGTCTTCCTTGCTGCTCTTCGCCCAGCTCACGGGATCCCGAGGAATGGATACCAGCTCACAGGGAACTTCAAGGGCGATTTAAGTGTACTCTCTGTGAATATCAATTGGTTTTCGAGGAAAACAACATACGCAGTATTTGTATCACTCCTCGGTGGAGACCTCAACTCCGCCGTGAAGGAAGAGGAAGGTGGTTGTGAAAGAGGAGAGAGTGAAATAGGTGCCGTAGTGGAGGGCTCCGGAGTAATTTGGATCATTTAGATATCTTTAACGTGCACTGATATAGCACAGCGCCTCGACTAAAACGCTCGCCGGTCGCGACCTGGTTCCATAATTTTCATAGGGCAGAGGATGGTGCAGCCAGGAAACGTGTCTGTTTTTTTTTAAGACAGCAGCCAACAGGGCGCTGGCGTTAAGTTACGATTACCGTTTGCAAAGTGCTGTGTGCATGTGCGGAGCCCCAATTCCCTGCGTATAGCTCTTTACATATCGGAATTTGGTACACTTAAGATAAGCAATGTTCCGCGCCACTTTGCCAACCATTACCGCACTCCTCGGAGATGCGCTTTGCACCCCGCTCTGTAGACTTAACCCCTTCCGGAATTCCGAGACGCGATTTCATGAGGGCGCTTATCAATATCTTTGTTCGGGTGTGCCGTTATAGGTGCCGGGGAGGCCTCCACTCCGGGCAGCCTCGCCGATTAGCCGACCAGCGGCCACGCGGCTGCATCGCCGCAGTATCAGTGTTCCACCCGAGGCAAGCGGCAAGGTGGGTGCTCCTTCAATTCGGCTGACTTCGAGTAGTCTTAGCATTGGAGGAACCGGGACGAAACATAGAGTAAACCTAAATATAACCATTCAGTCTGTTATTATATATTACAAACGGCATTCCCTGCGAGTGGCATGAACTCGTGGGATGGTCGAGCAGAAGCCGATGGAACATCTCTTTCGATGGCCGATTAACATGTGTTTTTCATTAGGCACTGTCGGCCGTCGCTTACATTGCGTGCGGCAAAAAAAAAAAAAACAAAGATTATGCGCATTTAGCCTCACGCGGAAGAAATGGAACCCCAAACATCCTGCTGAACACAGGCTGCTGTCGCTCTTCATGACAATATGGCTTAGAAGCATTCCATCGCGGTTCCTCAATTCTTAACCTGGAATAAATAGTACTTTTGTGCAGTGCTGCCGCCACTTTGAAACCGTACTTGTCTTCCGAGGGTGACTTGTGGACTTTCAGCGGAATCAGGGGAACAGGTATAAAGGGCCTAGCAGTATGCCTGACAGCGCGTAACGATGAAGAGTTGCATGAAATGCTGCTTGTAGTTAGTGCTGCAACACATTCAACGCCGCTTAAGGAAGTAGTGCAAAGATTTTGGTAGCAGTTTGTTTTGGGCGGAAAATGATTTGTTACAACCATTGCTCTAGGTCAAAAGAGTTTTTTTTTTGTAATTTTGGAGGGCCATTCTGATACAACTTAATGTATGTTTGCGACGTAACATGCTAGCAAAAGGGCGCTGAGTATTCCCCAAAACTGCATAACTGAATCCGACGTTTCCGAAGACACTCGGTTGATTCTTTCAGGCACACAGCTTGGCGTGCAGCTCTGACTGTTCCCACTAACCCGGAGCTCCCGCTCCAGTGTCACCTTCCCTCTTTCACTTGAAGCTGCACACCATGCTGCCTACTGCCATATCTCCTATTTGGCCGCAGATGATGCCTATTTTATTGTAAGAGCAGCCGAAGTTCCATTGGCTTGTGTTACAGGCCACTGTATTCGCATCGCAGATATTTAGTACAGGGGTATTTAAAGGAATACGGACCGTAATTTTGGGAGATTTATCATTTGTTTATTGATAACACTGCACACAGCGTTAGGAACGACAGATAGAGAGAAGATATAGCCTGGTACGGTGGAGATAATTTACCGCAACAGATTCTTTTTTCACTTGGCGTTTGTTTGTGACGTCAGCGGCGGGCATACAGAACTAGCACAAGTCGCTTGTGCGCGCAGCAGGCGAGAGAATGGAGGAAGCGCAACTTGTTTAGCGATCGTGCAGCTAACGTGTGGCGTTTCTAGGTGCTGACCTTTGGCATCAGTCTGCGGAATGGGAAACTCTACGAAAAAAACATTTGTAATAATAAATTACCGGAAGCACACGGGGGCATGTGTGCCGCCGTTTGGTCGTTCTGCAGGTACTGGGCACGGCTTACCAGGAAGAAAATAACATTGAAAACTCTTTATCTCAACTCCTTTATTTAGTGCCGCCAAGGCGTCCACTAACACTGCGGCAGTCTACTTCTTGTTGGCTTTCATCGCGTGTCAACGTCTTCTGTTTCGTGTTTGTAGTTTGGATCATTGGGGACTTATAATTATAGGAAGTTGAAAGCTCGGTGTGTTTCGGAATACAAAACGTCTACTCTTTCATTAGTGCCTGCAACGCCATTCATCAGTATTCTGTTTGATCTAAGTGTCTGTCTCACAGATTACCTATGCAAGCATGCGTAGGCGGGCGAGTCTGCACACAAATGTTGCCCTTAATTTTGGGGCTTACCGATTCAAGTTGAAAGCGGATGATGCTTTTGGAGCTGCCGCCCAGTCGGCCACTTTTCACATCTTTCTCCTTCCTGAAAGTTTGCAGCTTTGTCTCTTGTGCCGATCCGCCAGTAAACTGGATTCCCTTTTGAGTTGACCTTGGTAAAACCCATTACCAATTTCAGCTGCCGGCTGGCCGCGCTCGCCCACTGGCAAGAAGGCCACTTGCGCAGAGCCCTGCGCAGCAAGGCGACCGCAGCGCTCTCGGATCATCAGCGGTGAGTCTTTTCATCTCACCACAAGGGAGTCGGAGCTGCAGCCAGATAACCAGTTGCCGCGTTTACAGGAATGCGCCAGAAGTCGACTGCAGTCCACTTTTTTGGGGGGAAATTGGTAAAACTTCGATGAAGAGAGTAGAGCACGAGTCAGGCCTTTCCTTGGCAAAACCTTCTCTTTCTCTAAACAAATTGTCTGGAATCGACTTCTTTCGCATTAATGTAACTGGGGCTAGTGACTGCAGTATGGAGCGACGCTTTTTCCTTTTCTGCATTATTCATCGCCATTTCACCATTGCCCTGCTTAGCAGTCTCCGCGCTGCGGCGCACCTTTTCGGAACGGCAGCAGTTGTTTCCTTCAGATTATACTCCAGGACACAGCGTCCTTTGTGAAGGATTAAAGGTGGATTTCATAGTGAAATTTTACTGCGCCGAAAAACAAAGGATGGAAGTACAAAACAAGAAAAGTAAAAAAGCTATGCGTTAGTTAAAACTTCAGGCCAGTGATTTAACGTTAAAGCTCTCGAAAAGTCAAAATAAATGTTAATTAAGGCCGCGGTCAGTGGAATCAGGGACATTTTCTCATAGGAATATGTCTGCGGGTAGGAAAATACGTATTTGATGCTGAGGAAAGTTAGTTGAAAAAATTAAATCTGAACATTTTTTTCCCCACCACTGCATTCATTCTTGCGAGGTCAACCCAAGAAAACTGCCTAAAGTCTTTTTTTCAACTCACCGAATTTTGCATGCGAGAGCTTTAGCGGAGGTGTCAAGAACTATTTTAGGCGCCTTTGCAACTGCTTTGCAAAGCTTTGCAAATATGAGCGTATCAAACAGCGCTCCCAATCTCTACGTCAAGTTTAAGATTTTGAAAAGTGGCAGAAGAGGTGTCGCAAAAAATGAAAAAGTAGGAAAGCTCTATGATGCAGCTACATCGCACAGACGCTGTGCTATTTTTAAAAATAGGCTTTTTGAGTCACAACAGCACTTTTTTCGGCATAACATTTCCGGCAGTGTAATGCATCATAGTACAGTCAAGACGTGCTATTTTAGAAGGCGGTTATCTAATATTGAGGAGTTAACTTTCTAACTATTGCTGTTAGCCTCCCTATTTATTGAGAGGCGTTTAGCGCTCCGTAAGTAATATCCGCATCAGTTTCTAGAATTTCGAAAACGCGGTTGCCGTCATCGCTGTGGCCCAACAATTTTCGCCGGCATCGCGACAAAATACATGCGCTTTCGACAAGCTTGACGACAAAGCAACCTCTCCAGTGCACGTAACTGTTCGAAATAGCTAAAATTTGCAGGACAACAGCGCCGAGGGTAACTGCGTTTTTGAAATTCTAATAGCTGACTGAGGTGGATGTTACTTACGGTGCGCTAAACGCTCCTCAATAATTAAGGAACCTAATAGTAATAGTTAAAAAGCTAAGTGCTCAATATTAGTTAACCAGCCTGATAATTAGCACGTCTTCTTGTACTCTGCTGCATTACGCAGCTGAAATGCTACGCCTACAAAAGAGCTATTCTAACACACACACACACACACACAGACACACACACACACACACACACACACACACACACACACACACACACACACACACACACACACACACACACACACACACACACACACACACACACACACACACACACTTTTAAAAATTGCGGTAGGTCTTAGGTGAAACACCCTGCAGATTCTCTAATCCTTTCAGAGCCCTTCAAATGTGGAATGTCACGGATGTGAAGGAGTGCGATGTTGCTTGATGCTTTGTATGTGGTGTTACAGCCCGGCTCGAATGCGCGTCGCGCCGCGCCCTTGCACACCACTTTCCCTGACTCAATCCGCATCCAAAAAAGTGCAAATTTTTTTCAGTTTCTTCGTTCGGGGGTGTCGCTGCAGGTGGCTGCGCGGACTCGGCCACCGACATCGCCGCTGGGAGTTCTGCGTGTGATCATCTATCGGCCACTCCGCCGTAGCCTGACCTCATCCTCACTGCAGGCCGGCAAGGTTCGTAGCCCTTCACTATCGGCACAATCCGTTCGTAACAGCGCGTAATATTGGCTTTGACAGAGCGGGAATTAAAACCTCAGTCTAAATCTGGTCGGCATCTTATTTTAAGGCGAAAGCCTTTCATGGCTGATGCTCGCGGTGTCGGTTGGTTGCGACTGAGAGAAGGATGAAAAGAAAATTGCACGAGCCTGCCAACTGGCTCAAGCCGAGCCACCACCGCTGCCACGTGCAGATAGAAGAGAGTTAGAGAAGATAAGAGGACAGAGTAAAAGAGGGAGTATAGACGCGCGTCGCAACAACCGCGTCCGCCGGGACGGACGCTGGCTGAAAAAGGGATTCGCGGTGTCCATGTTTGCGGTGTCCGTCCATGCTCGCGGTGTCCATCCTAGCGCTGGAATCGTGCCAGCTGTGGCCTCTCCTCAGCGCAGCGGCGCAACCTCGTCCGTAATTTTCTATCCTCTAATTCATTTTCTGCATTACGGGTACCCTCTTTCTGTTCCTCCCATCACTCCCACTTCCTCCCTTCCTCTGCGAACGGATGACGGGTGTCCACCGAGAGATGCCAGACAGTTACGGCGCAATTTCCTTTCCTCAAATAGAATGTTCATTTTCTTCACTACGGCCCCTCTTTGTCTTTATTCTTCCCTCCTACTTCCTCCCTTCCTGTACGGTGCGGTTCGGGTGTCCACCGGGGTGGTTTCTAGGCAACGGCTCTTGCAGCCGCAACAACAACGCAAAAAGCACGATTCAGGCGTCCACTGACCCAGGGAGCCAGTTATGAGCGCTTCCTTTCCTTAAAATGACCTTAAAATGATCGGAGTGTAAAACGTGAACGCCAACGCCGATGAACACAATGAACGCCGAACGAACAACGCCGGCGTTGACGCCGCGAAACGGGTGCCAGAGAGCTCGCTTTAAAACACTGCAATCAAAATAGAGACCACAGTCACCAAAGAAAAAAATCAGGGGGCACTTTGTTGACCTAGAGTGCGGTGACGCAAAAACCTTAAGACGGGTGTTGCTGCTTGTCTCACTGATGTGTGGTTAAGATGCTAAGCTTCGCCTCTAAGAGTGGAATGCAACAGCGTCTTGCAACGCTGCCAGAGAGTCCACAGAACGCCATCGCCCGTTCGGCTCTACGCCTTGCTTGTCGGTGAACTGGTTTTTGAGGAAAGGAAATGTACCTGTCTCGCATATCTTGGTGGACACCTCAACCTCGCCGCAAGGGAAGGGATGAAGATGGGAGTGAACGAAGGCACCGTATTCACTAGACGCGCCTTTGTTTATTCCAAACCATCGAGCTCGCATGGCGGAGTGGTTACGTGCTCGTCTCGCACTCCGGAGGCCCTGGTTCGATTCCCCAACTCGACCAATGTCCTGCTCGGCTTTATTTATTTATATGGTCTGACTAGAAAGGTTAATTAGGCTAATTGGTTACTTAAGCAATTAACTAAACTCAGTCCAACTTGCTTGGAGCATCCTTATACGATCCCTTTAATTGGTTGCATGGTTACTAGGCAAAGTACAATTGTCCCCGTTTGAAATTCGCGCACTGTGACGTCACGAACATTTCAACCAATTGAAAAGCGTTACATTTCTGTCGAGAACTCCTGCTTACAGCTATGAGGCATTAAAGGCTTTCGCCTTAAAATATTCTTACACCGTGGCCTTAATAAAAACCACACATGCGGGAAGCCCGCCACGCGCCAAGCGGCGCGGAAAAGCGGCGGTTGGTTGACCACAAGGCTTTCGCCAAGCACAGTTTAGAATTTGCAAAGTGTCTTCGATAATTTTTGGATATCGAGGGATCCTACGAAAGAGTTTTTTTTTTTTTTTGCTGGCAGATATGACGCTGATTGCGATTAGAATATGCTATTCGCAACTTTGGCGGCCTTTAGGGGGGCCACTGGAAATCCAACATGGCGGCCCGAAAGATGACCCGGCGGCCGCGTTAGCCTTGTTCTGCGCTACTCGAAGCTGCATTAAAGCGTTCGTGCGAGCGTGCGGCCTTAATCGAAGAGTGCGGACCCTGCTGTATGCTGTGGCGCGAATGTATGCACGTTATAGTCTTTCGCTGTAAAAGCCCTCTGTGCGCACTTATTGCGAGTACAATAGAAGCAACGCGGCAGGTGTGGCTGGCCTGGTATGCAAAACATCCGGCTGCTGACGAAGTGGTACGGCGGGTGCGACACGTAACTAAGCGGCTCTAATCCCGCCGAGACGCAAAGACTGCGGGCAAACGCACGCGCCACGTGCGCGGAGAGCAGACACAGATGCCGAGAAAAATGTCTGCTATTATCCGACTGGCGGTACGCACTGAATAATATTTAAAAAGCCAGAATGTTGCTATGTACGCAGAGGTATACATATTTCCCTGCAGGGTTACCTCTGCAAAATCGCATAGAATTACGAGCAATCGCGTGTACGCCCTTTCGCAGCCAGATAGCGTCAATACAACAAGCTTACTGTAGAGCGGACACACGACTTAGGAACACTGACACATGAACTGTTAAAACTGCAACAGCACATCTACTACAGAATTGAAGTGTAGAATTGTCAAAAATACACAACCCAAGGGGTTGGCTTCTTACATGCGTAAAGGGGCTTGTACAGCCTCCGTGGAATTCCTAAGCTCTGAATGGTTGAGGGCGATACCTTCTTTCACCGTCTAAAAAAAATGGAACACTAGCAACGTTAAACGAACCACTCTGCATGTTCCAGAACCAAACTTGGCAGTCCGTTTTCTTCTGAAGAAAGCTGTACACTACGCTCATGGCGTCATTTACATGCCACGGATGTTACGCAGTGACGAACAAGAAGACAACAAGAAGTTCCTGCTGCCCCTGGTCTTCTGCTGTTGTCTGCTCCTGGCGGCGTTGGTCGCAATGTCCAGGGCTGGTGTTTTCAGTTGTAAGTACAGAGCTAAAAACAAATTTCTCAGGGGCTGAAGGCCGCACAAACCTTCTTTCATGACTTCATTATTATTGTCGACAGATGAAGCTAACATGAGAGAGAGAGAAAAAACTTTATTTACACAGGAATTGGGGGCACGCCTCAGGGTCCCCGCACGACCCCACTGCACTCAAGTGTTTATGTTCCGAAGGTCCATAACACTGGCAGCACGGCCGGTGGCGATGGTCGGCAAACCTGGTCCTCCGAGCGCAGCAGGGTCTCCCAGTCCTCCCAGGTCTTGAGGTTCTCTAGGTCCCGCGGGGGAGGGCTAACATGAGGCAGTCGCACACTGCACTATGGTTCACAACAAAAGTGAACACAAAAAAATCTCTGCCTCTCCCGTAACCGAGAGTAGAGTGAGCATGAACTGTTTACGGGCATAACACATTGGTTGTAGATGGTACTGGTCAAAATCTTGAAATGGGTCTAGTGTTCAACACCACGCATACTGTGCACTGGTCCATGTGAACGCAATCGTTTCCTGTGAGTGTCTGGGGAATCTCTGCCGCCTTGCCTCGTCAGCTGTATCCGGTTTCTGTTTGCCTTTCATCTTTGTAGCCGTTTTCATTCCTCGGTTATTTGTACCAATTTGCCTATGTGACAGTAGTGGCGTCACCACTGGATTACGTCACAGATAAGTGCTGACGAAGTAATGACAATTTACTGATTAGGTTGGTTTATGGTTGGTTTATGGGGTTTAACGTCCCAAAGCGACTAAGGCTATGAGAGACGCCGTATTGGAGGGCTTCGGAAATTTCGACCACCTGGGGTTCTTTAACGTGGACTGACATTGCACAGTACACGGGCCTCCAGAATTAGTGACTAATTACTGATTAATGACTAAATACTAATTAACTGCTAATTAATGACGCTTAAGCTTCGCCTTTAGGAGCGGAACGCGACAGCGTGTTATAGCGCTGCCGGGCAGTCCACGGAACGCCACCACCCGTTCGGCGCGATGCCTTGCCCTTTTGGTTTATTGGGGTTTAACGTCCCGAAGCAACTCAGGTTATGAGGGACGCCTTAGTGAAGGGCTCCGGAAATTTCGACCACCTGGGGTTCTTTAACGTGCACTCACATCGCACAGCAGACGGGCCGCTAGAATTCCGCCTTCATCGAAATTCAGCCGCCGCGGCCGCGATCGAACCCGCGTCATTCGGGTCAGCAGCCGAGCGCCGTAACCACTGAGCCACCGCGGCGGGGCCAATAAACCAGCCTTGCCCTTTGAACGCGACGCTTTTTGAGGAAAGGAAATTACGCAGTAATTCTCTGTAATCTAGGTGGACACCCGAACCGCACCTTACAGGTATGGAGGAACGCCAGCACCCGTTCGGTGCGATGCCTTGCCCTTTGAACGCAACGCTTTTTGAGGAAAGGATTGCATTGGAAAGCATTTATTCCGTCAAAAATGCAGATGCAGACGCACCGCGCTAGATGGCCACCAAACCATGGCTGGCGGCAACCTGAGCGGCCCACTCGGTGGCCAAGGCTTGAATGCCCGGGTCCGAGCTGACCAGCACGACCTCCCATCGCTCAACAGAAGGAATTCGTACTAGATCCTCCGGTGGAGGTTCTTCTTTACATTGCCATAGTATGTGGTCATACGTGGCTGTTTTGCCATAGAACCTGCACTCGGGGATATAGTCATCCGGGTACATTTTTGATAATAGGGGGTAAGAAAGGACCTCGTTTGGAGTCTCTTCCAGGTGGTCTCTTATGCCTTATCCAACGTTTTGTCAGGTGGCGGAAATTTGTGTCTGTCCAATTTGTAATGAGTTGTAATATTATTGTCACGACCAGAGAGGCCGTGGAGATAGGCGTCGGGAAGAAGCCAAGACTGGGAGCCTTCTTTTTACAGCGCCAGGTTCCAGGACACCGAACAGAACAAGCGCGCCTCGAGAGCCCACCGCCGCTTCGTCGTCGTCTTCGACTCAGCGCGGAGGCCGCGCGGCGCGTTAGGCGCGTGGCATTATTCCCCCCCCCCCCCCCCCCCGCGAAAGCAAACATCGTCTCGATGTGGAATGGGATATGTACAGAGAGAAGAGGAGGAGCAAAAAAAAGAAGAAAAATAGAGGTGAGGTGAACTATACAATGCGCGCTAGATGAAGGCGGGGAGAGTCAAGTTCACACGTGGGGTAAGGGAAGAAAGGTACAAAACGAAGCGTGATTACACAGCGCTCAGTCACGTGCAAAGTACGGCTTTAAGCGCACTACATGCACGATTTCCGGCCGGTGACGCTGAGGGCCGGCGATCACAGTTCCATGGGGGACAACTTCATAGTTGACGCTGTTCAGGCGGCGCAGGACTCTGTACGGGCCAAAATACCTATTTCTTTCTTTCTTTCTTTCTTTCTTTATTGAATACTGCAAACCTTATACAGGTCCAAGCAGGGTGGGTAAAATGACAAAAAAAACAATAATAACAAAGTTAGTAAACATCAAAGTGTGGGGAAAGGCAATAAAGAATCATTCCAGTCCGTTACTGTGCGAGGAAAAAATGAAAACTTGAATAAATCTGTTCGTGCAAAATACGGCGTCAGAGAATTAGGATGATGGTGGCGTGTATGCCTCGACGTTGAAAGCGACAGATATGGGGCAGGGTTAATAGCTAATTCTTGTTTCCAAAGCAAGTAAAGAAATTCCAAACGTAAATTTTTTCTTCGTTGTGCAAGACATTGAATACCATTAACCTGCATTAACCTGAATACCATTAAAGCTTTTCGCACAATCCCTTGCGGCGCACGGGTGTGCACACCCACACGTGATCGCCCGGCTCGTAGTGCACGTCCCTGTGCCGAAGGTTATAGTGTCGGGCATCGGCGGATTGCTGGTCCTTGATGTGCAAGCGGGCCAGCTGACGGGCCTGCTCTGCTTGTTCCACGAAGTGGCCTGCTTCAGGGGGGAGCTCTGCGTCGCCGTACGGCAGCATGGCGTCTAGCATCATGCGTACCTCTCTGCCATACACGAGACGGAACGGGGTGAACTGGGTGGTTTCCTGCGTCGCAGTATTATATTGCCACGTATCATTGTAGCGTCCGTTCGTTCGCGCAAGTCCGCACAAAAGGGGTGTTAGCATTTTTCTTCGTGACGCGAGAAGCGACCGGACTAATCTCCATTGTTCACAGCCATGAACAGCTGCATCTACGTGTTTCCAGATTACTCTAGATGATCTCGTCCTGTTATCTCGAAGTTTCCTTGCCGGCTTTAAATTGAACGATGCCGCGAGCAGCGGGCATTCGTAGTTCGACGATCGACAAGCACGCTTGTTGCTTACGCCGCCACCGAGTGATTCAGTTCTTTTGCGGGCGCAAGTCAGCCCAAATAAAGAGCTTCGTTTGCAAGTCTTTCTGGTGTCTTCCTGACCACTGGACTGCCGTCACTACAACGTGACAATATGCGAAGGTGACGTAAGGCAAGACGTCATCCCAGGTTTTGTGTTCAACGTCGACGTACATCGAGATCATGTCCGCCAATGTTTTGTTGAGCCGTTCCGTTAGACCGTTGGTTTGGGGATGATACGCTGTTGTTGGTCAATGAGCAGTATGGCTAAGCGCTAAGATGTCACGTAGGAGTCGGGCTGTAAACGCCTTGCCTCGGTCAGTAATGATGGCCGATGGGGCGCCGTGTCTAAGCACGATGTCGTGCATAAAGAAGTGGGCAACTTCGGCGGCAGTACCTCGCGCTAGGGCCTTCGTTTCAGCGTAGCGGGTCAAGTAGTCTGTGGCGACTACGATCCACTTGTGGCCGGTCGACGAGAGAGGAAATGGCCCCAGAAGGTCCATGCCAACTTTGTCGAATGGTACTTGTGGCGGCTCGATGCACTGAAGCAGTCCAGGAGGCTTGAGCGCGGGTTTTTTCCGCCGCTGGCATTGCCGGCATGTCCGGACATAATGCTTCACACTTGAAGTAAGGTTGGGCCAGTAATAGTTCTGCCGGAGTCGGGACAAGGTGCGTGTAACTCCAAGGTGGCCGGAAGTTGGTTCATCATGGCAGGCAAGGAGGACTTCATCCCGTAGATCAGACGGTATGACGAGCAGGTAAGTTGTCGGTCTTGAGGCAGAGTTCTTTTTATAAAGCACTCCTCTCCGCAGGCAGAACGACGACAGTCCACGAGCGAGGTATCGTGGTATGTCAGGGCACCCACCTTCGAGATGATCGATGAGCAGACGCAGCTCGGCGTCGGCACGCTGTCTGGAAACGAGCTCAGACGTGCTGACCGCTCCAAGGAAGCTATCATCGTCGGTGGTGGCTTGTGGGGGAGGTTCGACGGGAGCGCGGGACAAGCTGTCAGCGTCGGTGTGTTTCCGGCCTGACTTGTAGGTGACGGTGAAATCGAATTCCTGCAGGCGTAATGCCCAACGTGCTAGGCGGCCGCAAGGGTCCTTTAAATTTTTCAGCCAGCACAGCGAGTGGTGGTCGGTGACGATACAAAACGGTCTGCCATACAGGTATGGGCGGAACTTTGCGGCGGCCCAGACTACCGCTAAACATTCTTTTTCCGTGGTAGAGTAGTTCAACTCAGCGCGGGACAGTGCGCGGCTGGCGTAGGCAATTACTTTGTCGACACCGCTTTGCCGCTGAACTAGAACGGCGCCAAGGCCGACGTTGCTCGCATCCGTGTGCATCTCTGTGTCGGCATCTTCGTCGAAATTTGCCGAGATGGGCGGTGATTGGAGTCGGCGTCGTAACTCGTCGAAGGCAGCCTGCTGTTCGTTGCCCCAGGAAAATGACGTGTCATCACGGGTTAGGAGCGTCAGAGGGCTGGCGAGCTGGGCGAAATTTCTAATGAAGCGGCGATAATAGGAGCACAGGCCCAGAAAGCGTCGGACTGCTTTTTTGTGGACGGGGACCGGAAAGGCAGCAACGGCAGCAAGCTTCTCTGGGTCAGCTCGGATTCCGTCAGCACTAATGACGTGCCCGAGGAACTTCAATTCGGTGAACACAAAGTGGCATTTTTCTGGTTTGAGGGAGAGGTTGGCGGATCGAACGGCTTCGAGGACAGTCCTGAGACGGTGCAGATGTTCCGTGAACGTTGCGGAAAAATATGATGACATCATCAAGATAAACAAGGCAGGTCTGCCACTTCAAACCTGTTAGAACGGTGTCCATCATTCTTTGGAACGTGGGAGGAGCACAGCAGAGCCCGAATGGGAGGACGCGAAATTCATACAGCCCGTCCGGTGTGATGAAGGCGGTTTTCTCACGGTCCCTCTCATCAACTTCTATCTGCCAATAACCACTTCTGAGGTCGACCGAAGAGAAGTACTTGGCTTGACGAAGTCGGTCGAGGGAGTCGTCGATATGCGGGAGCGGATACACGTCTTTCTTGGTCACACTGTTCAGCTTCCTGTAGTCGACACAGAATCGTAGTGTCCCGTCCTTCTTTTTCACGAGCACGACAGGAGACGACCACGGACTGCTTGACGGTTGGATGACGCCGTCTGTGAGCATCTCTTCGACCTGTGTTTGGATAGCATCTCGCTCACGAGGGGACACA
The DNA here is from genome assembly GCF_055824585.1 of Amblyomma mixtum. Classification (NCBI taxonomy): domain Eukaryota; kingdom Metazoa; phylum Arthropoda; class Arachnida; order Ixodida; family Ixodidae; genus Amblyomma; species Amblyomma mixtum. The sequence goes on from NC_143018.1 coordinate 74,067,914, forward strand.
CGATAGGGCTGCTGATGGATTGGTCGTGCTCCTTCATGCCTGATAATGCGGTGTTTAACTATCGACGTTTGTCGCACTTTAGACGACGACGTGAAACACGCACCAAACTCCTGCAAGAGGTCCTGGAGTTGCCTCTTTTCAGCGGGTGGAAGGCCTGGATTGATGTCGACGTTGGTGACCGCTTCGGTGTCAGCTCCAGGTGTGCCCTCCTCGCAAGCAAAGCATTCGGCCACTTCCTGAACATAGTCGACGTAAGCGATGGCTGTGCCACGAAACAGATGCCGATGCTCATTGCAGAAGTTGGTGACAAGGACCTCTGTACAACCGTAATGAAGGGATCCAAGGCCCCGTGCCACCGCAACTCCCTTAGTGAGTACGAGGGAGACATTAGGCTCGACAACCCGCAGTCCCCTATGTGGCTCGTCACAGGTAACTCTTGCGAGAATGCTGGCACGTGGTGGCACCGTAACGGTATCGTCGGCAACTCGCAGGGCGGGCCGAGAACCCTGGTGCGCAGGTTCTTTTGTGGCCATTGCAGTAGAAAATGTCACCAAGCGATTCGGGAGGTCTATGATAGCACCGTGCTCGCGAAGAAAGTCGATGCCAAGGATGACATCGCGAGAACATTCGCGCAGAACGAGAAAAGTGACGACACCCTGGGACGGCCCCAACATACGTACGGCCGGCGGACATCTTGTCGCACCACTCGGTATATGTGCAGCCTCGGACCGTAACCCGGGCCGCACACATACCGAGTGGTGCGACAAGATGTCCGCCGGCCGTACGTATGTCGGGGCCGTCCCAGGGTGTCGTCACTTTTTTCAGGGCCGTCGCAAGCCGTCCGCTAAAGATAGTGTAATCTGCGCCCGTATCGACCAACGCGCTAACCTCCTTTGTGTCGACGAGAACAAGGATATCCAAAGAGACCCTTCCTTCAGCGCGGCCCGTCGTTGGCTGTTGTGGATGACTCAGTCGGTGCGGCGGCGGAAACTGGTCGGCGACTGGGGTTGCGTCGTCGGGGCGAAACAAGTGGCGGGTTGAGGGAAACTCTTCGGCGATGCGGCGTTCGGCGTAGGGGCGATTGGGTCGGTGCGGCGGCGGAAGCGGGTCGGCGATTGGAGTTAGGGCATCGCGGCGAGTCGAAAGGCGCGTCGGGGAAAAGTGCGCAGCGTTGCGGCATCCGACGTCGGAGCTATTCGGTTGCTGCGGCGGTGGAAGCTTTGCGGCGGATCGGCGTTCGGCGGCCTCGCCTCCAAAGGCCGCCGGAGCTAGTTTTCCCGACGAGGGCTCGAGGAACCGCGTTGTCCTGAGGCGAAACGGAGCCCAGAGGGGGGAGACCGGCGTGGAGAAGGCGATCGCGACTCGCGGCGCGGAGGAGACGGCGAACTACGCTGGCGGGTGACATACTCGGCGATGTCTTGAGGGCGCTCTCCAGGCCGTGGACGGGGGCTGTCGATAGAAAATCCGCGTAGTCCCATTTCGCGATAGGGGCACCGCCGGTAGAGATGGCCGGCCTCACCACAGTGATAGCAGAGCGGTCGTTGATCCGGGGTGCGCCAGAGGTCAGTCTTCCGCGGTGCCTGGCGCCGATCCGCCCAGTAAGGAGTAGGCTGAGCAGAGTGCACCGCGACCAATGGTGCGGTGTAAGGCAAAGGCCCAGGAGATGGGGCCGCGCGGCGCACGACGTCCGCGTACGTGACTGGCTGGACCGGAGTCGGGTACGGCGCGGGATAGTATGGAGTCGGTTGCGGCGCCGGCACAACTGCAGCGTCTGGTGCTCTGAGGGCCTGCCGGACTACCTCGCGGATGACGCTGGTGACGGAATCGACGCGAGGGGCAAAGGTTCCGTGAAGGTGCTGCAGCTCCTCGCGGACCACTGAACGGATGAGTTCGCGAAGGGAGTCCGGATTCGTCCTGGGATCATGGTCGAATCGGTCCAACGTTGACAGTATCGACGACGGACGCAGTTGCCGGGCGTACTGTTGGGATCTCTGCTGCAGCAATTTCTCCATGTGGACGGCCTCGGCCAGAAACTCTGCGACGGTGTTGGGCGGGTTCCGCACGAGGCCGGGAAAGAGCTGATCTTTCACGCCGCGCATGAGGTGCCTCAGCTTTTTTTCTTCAGGCATTGCCGGATCGGCGCGATGACAAAGACGCGTCACATCCTCGACGTACATGGCAACACCCTCATTGGGGAGCTGAATTCTAGAGGACAGGGTACGCTCCGCGCTCTCCCGGCGGTCGCTGTTGGCGTACGTACTCAGGAGCTGACGTCGAAAGTCCTGCCACGTCGAGAAAGTAGCCTCACGGTTCTCGAACCACGTGCGTGCAGAGTCCTCAAGGCTAAAGTACACGTTACGCAGCTTTGTAGCGGCGTCCCAGCAGTTGAAGGTCGCAACCCGTTCGTAGTGCGCCAACCAATCTTCGGCATCTTCAAACAGGTCACCGTGAAAGGGCTTAGGCGTTCGTGGGGTCTGAAGAGTAAGATAGGTGGGGCTGGCTGCAGGGACAGTCGGAGGCAGGGCGGGTATTGGCGTCGCCATGAGTGTAGGGGTAGTCGAGGGCTCACCGACAAAAGGGAGGGCCTCGGGGGACAAGCCTCGGATCCTCCGGCTGGCACGATGGACAGGGGTGGTCACAAGAGGCGGGCGTGTGGAGTAGGGAGCATCGGCCGCACCTCCACCAGTGTCACGACCAGAGAGGCCGTGGAGATAGGCGTCGGGAAGAAGCAAAGACTGGAAGCCTTCTTTTTACAGCGCCAGGTTCCAGGACACCGAACAGAACAAGCGCGCCTCGAGGGGCCACCGCCGCTTCGTCGTCGTCTTCGACTCAGCGAGGAGGCCGCGCGGCGCGTTAGGCGCGTGGCATTATGAAAAGATGCCGGCGCCTCCTTGGAGTAATCCATGGATACGGACGACCCACCGACTCCGTTGACGAAACCTCGAGCCATGTTGTGGGCCGCCTCGTTTTCCGGATGCCCCGAGTGAGCCGGCACCCATATCACCTCAATTTGCTTGTAAGGTTCCCTGGTCAGTTTCAGTATTCGCTGTGCCACATTCGAGATTCTGCCCCCCGCAAAACTACGGACGGCCAATTTGGAATCCGAGAAGACCGTTTCCGCGTCAGTGCTAGCTATGGCTAGCTACACAGCCGCCTCTTTCGCTGTTTCCGAAGATTTTGTTACTACCGGCCCCGAGGCCCGCGACCGCCCGCGCTCGTCCACCACCGCCAGTTCGAACGCTCCGCTTGATCTGTATTGTGCCGCGTGTACATAGACAGCTCCTGCTTCCGTATCGTATTTTTAAGCATGAAATGCTTTTAGCTCCCGTTGTCGGCAGTGTGGTGACGTCACGCCGAGACCGAGAGCCAATATCAGGGCACTGAAATCCACTCATCCGGGCTCTGAAACGAGAACATCCGGGCACCATACGAGACTCAACGAGATTCAACGAGACTCTCTAAGCCCTACTACGCGACCGGCATGCAAGCGCTGGTTGGTCTCCAAACGAGTCACAAATAAACTCTGCCTCTCCCGTAACCGAGAGTAGAGTAAGCATGAAATGTTTACGGGCAAAATGCGAAGCGCACGCGAACACGACGAGACGCAGGCCTGACAAGAATGTATATGCAGCGCGTTCGAAATTGTCCGAAGTGCGTAGAGGCGAAAGCGTTTTCAGCACCATTCTGCGTATGTGACACTGGTGATGTTACCACTGGATTACGTCACACATAATTCATGACGAAGTAATGACAAATTACTGATTAGTGTGTAATGACTGATTAATGACTAAATACTAATAAACTGCTAATTAAGGACGCTTAAGCTTCGCCTTTAGGAGTAGAACGCGACAGCGTGTTGTAGCGCTGCCAGGCAGTCCGCGGAACGCCACCACCCGTTCGGCGTGATGCCTCGTCCTTTGAACGCGACGCTTTTTGAGGAAAGGAAATGGAGCAGTAATTCTCTGTCATCGCAGTGGACACCCGAACCGCACCGTACAGGAAGGGAGGAACGTCACCCGTTCGGCGCGATGCGTTGCCCTCGTTATTAGAAATCGGGAATTTTAATTCCGTGCATTATCAAACGCACAGCTCGACTGATATTTTGATAAACATTGAGAAGGCACTGGCAGCAGTTATTTTTGTGACTCCTTTGGAGACCAACCGGCGCTTGCATGCCGGTCGCGTAGGAGGGCTTAGAGAGGCTCGTTAAAGCTCGTTAAGTCTCGTAAAGTCTCGTACGATGCCGGGATGTTCTCGTTTCAGAGCCCGGATGACTGGAACTCAGTGCCCGGATGATGGCTCTCGGTCTCGGCGTGATGTCACCACACTGCCGACAACGGGAGCTAAAAGCATTTCATGCTTAATAACTGCTGCCAGGGCCTTCTCAATGTTTATCAAGATATCAGTCGAGCTGTGCGTTTGATAATGCACGGAATTATAATTTCCGATTTCTAATAAAGCGTGCAAAAAGCACATACATGCCACAATATTTAAGCATGAAATGCTTTTAGCTCCCGTTGTCGGCAGTGTGGTGATAGTCACGCCAAGACCGAGGGCCAACATCCGGGCACTGAATTCCACTCATCCGGGCACTGAATTCCACTCATCCGGGCACTGAAACGAGAACATCCGGGCACCGTACGAGATTTAACGAGACTCTCTAAGCCCTCCTACAGGACCGGCATACAAGCGCCGGTAGCTTCGCGCCGAACGGGTGGTGGCGTTCCTCCCTTCCTGTATTGTGCGGTTCGGGTGTCCACCGAGATGACAGAGAATTACTGCGCCATTTCCTGTCCTCAAAAAAACGTTGCGTTCAAAGGGCAAGGCATCGCGCCGAACGGGTGGTGGCGTTCCTACCTTCCTGTAAGGTGCGGCTCGGGTGTCCACCGAGATGGCAGAGAATTACTGCGTAATTTCCTTTCCTCAAAAAGCGTCGCGTTCAAAGGACGAGGCATCACGCCGAACGGGTGGTGGCGTTCCGCGGACTGCCTGGCAGCGCTACAACACGCTGTCGCGTTACACTCCTAAAGGCGAAGCTTAAGCGTCATTAATTAGCAGTTTATTAGTATTTAGTCATTAATCAGTCATTACACACTAATCAGTAATTTGTCATTACTTCGTCATGAATTATGTGTGACGTAATCCAGTGGTAACATCACCAGTGTCACATACGCAAAGTGGTGCTGAAAACGCTTTCGCCTCTACGCACTTCGGACAGTTTCGAACGCGCTGCATATACATTCTTTTCAGGCCTGCGTCTCGTCGTGTCCGCGTGCGCTTCGCATTATGCCCGTAAACATTTCATGCTTACTCTACTCTCGGTTACGGGAGAGGCAGAGTTTTTTTTTGTGCAAAGCGAGTGCCCTAGCTTTCCGCCTTCCTTCGTGGTGGGAAGGGTGCATATTTTTTGGTAGTGGTTTGATCCTCAGTGCCTTCCTAATGAGTTTGGGTATCTGTGTTTTGGCGTCCGCGGCTGGAGGTTCCACGCCTATGCCTAGGCGCTCTAGTATTGTTCTGCCTGCCTTAGGGCGCTTAGGTGTTTCTGTTTGCATCGTGAGATGGGCCTCCTTGAGCTCCTCCAGAGAGTTATGTATTCCTAGTCCCAAGAGCCGTTTTGTCGACGTGAAGTTCGGCAGTCCCAAGGCTGCCTTGTACGCTTGCCTAATTATCGCCTCGGCTTTGCCTTTCTCCGCGGCATCTAGCTTAAGGTGTGGTAGTGCATACACCATCCTGCACAGAACAAATGCCCGCGCTAACTTGCAGAGGTCTCTTTCTTTGACTCCCCTTTTGCGGTTGGCGATCCTTCTGGTTAACCTAATTGACATATTAACTGATGTTTTCAGCTTTTCCAGGGTTTCTTTGTTTTTCCTGTTGGCTTGTAGATACAGCCCCAAGATCCTTATTAACTGCACTTCCTTAATGATAAGTCCCCCAACGCACACGTTAGGTGGGGGTGGGAGCGCTTGTCGCCTGGCACCGGGACCTCTCCATGGGTGTATCTCTGATGACCAGTAGCTCCGATTTTGGGTGTGAGCATGTTAGACCTGCCTGACCTGCCAGCTCCGCAATAGTATCTACCGCGCGTTGCAACGTTTCCTCTATCTGACCGTCGCTGCCGCTGGTGGTCCAGAGGGTGATGTCATCTGCGTAGAATGTGTGTCGCAGCCCGTGTATGGCTTCTAGTCTGGGCGGAAGTTTTATGAGAGACAGACTGAAGAGAAACGGGTACAGTACCGATCCTTGCGGCGTCTCTCTGCCCCCTAGCCGAAAAGGCAATGACTCCGAAAAATTATGTTCCATTGGTTTACACGAATAATTGTGTGAGATTAGTATACAGGACATTAATATGATTGAACCTCGTAAAGAGGTCTTTTTTTCTCAGTTTTTCGGGCCTCTGCTACTTTGGCGGAAATAAATTCTTCTTGTTCGAGGTAAATAAAATTACCATAGGACAGTATGCATTTCAGATAGAAATATTGAGTAAGAATGTGAGATTTTAATTCTGTGACACAAACTTTCGCGAACACTATGGTACATATTTAATATTTTGGGCTTATAACACGAAGAGAAAAGGTATCCTGAAATTCTGAACTGTACAAAAACTTGCAACTTTGAATGCATGAAGTACGTGAAAATTTCAGTGCTTCTACTGACAAACACGTCGAGCTACAAAACGTTTTTTTTTTTCTTCCTGATATTATCTATTTTTGCTTGTGAGTGATTGCAACTAATAAATGCCGAATTGTAAAAAGAACAAATATTGTAAATATTGTGAAAAGAACAAATATTGTGAAATGAAAAATCTAGTAAGATCAGCGCGAAACTTAAAGCGAAATTTTAATATAAGGAAAGAAAAAGGACTAATATGTATATCTGCGCAAAATAGTTTAGAACTGAAGTGACCCAAGGAAACGTGTAAAAAGGGAGTTGCTCTGAAGTAATGTTTGCGTTAACTAAAGGAAACCTTCCCTAAGCAAATGCGCACACTTTACTACGCGAAACTGCTCCTAAGTGTTGAGAGACGCGTTCAAACACCCAGCTAAGAAAAAAGAGCAGGACAAACCCTTGTGGACATCAACGTGCGAAGAAAAAAATGGCAGTAGTTTAGCTCTGGTTAAACCACGAGGATTGCGAAAGAAACGAGGAGAGAGGGACGTTGGAGAGCGCGCGGCATCGGCGGCGGCCCCGGCACGCTAGCTATGCGCCGCTACTGCGCATGCGCAACTGGCGAGCGCGGCGGCGGCTCCTCTGAGTCACCCGCGCAGTGACGATGGCGCCGCGCCAGCTGTGCGCCATGTGACGTCACTGCTCCTCGCGCATGCGCAGTATGGCCTTTCGTCAGCGCCGCGAAATGGCTCGGCGACTAGCGTAGTGTTGCTTTTGCAAAAAAAGTCTAGAAAGCTAGAACGAATTGCTCCGGTGGCGATGACGTCATGTGACCTCGACGGCGTCCTTGGAAATTAGCAAGGCATGGGATGACACGCCGATATTGTTGTGGCTTTTTTATGGGCCATCGAATTAATCGAGAGGTTTTCTCTTGAATCCGGGCACACTTGTTCGTGTTGACTGAAATTTTATTGCCGCTGTTGAGGAAAAAGAGCCGGAAAACTTCGTTGAGTCTCGTCACCTGTAGGCTTCATCGCATCAGTTCTATTGGCTTCACTGCACAGCGAACTACTACGGGTTCTTTTTCAGAGCACAACGGCTGTATCTATAAAGATGGCGATGCCGAATCCTGGCCACATGATGTAGACGTAGAGCGAATAGTGTCCATATGTATAGAACATCCTTATTACGTCTTAGGTGGCACAAAAGATTAGTACAGTGACAGCAGGTAGAAAACAATGCTCCCTAATGAGCGGCAGTTGAAGTTTTAAGCAGGTTTCTTAAAGAAGTCTTAGTTAAAACTTAAAGAAGACTATCTGACATCATCCTGAGGCTCACTTATACTACTAGAGTACAAGAATGTGTCGCGGCGGGGAATAAAAAAACCACAAAGTCACACCATCCACAAAAAATGGAGTTTTCGTGCTCACTAAAAAAAACTGAATCTCTTCCAATACGGAATAAACAGGTTCAGCTTCCTTACAAGAATCAGCGGCGCTGTCGGCCGCTGTTCACTTGTTCCTCTTCTCTGGAAGCTGCAACTGTGACTCGTGTGCAGCTCCACCGCTAAACTGGATCGCCCTTTCAGTCGACCTTCAGAAAATTCCTTCTCTTCTCCCGCGGCAGCCATCCCGAGGCCATCCGTCGTCACCTGCGCCCGCTGCAGCCTCTGTTGGGCAACACACACCGAGAGCAGCGGAACGCCCTGGCCAAGCAACAAAAGGGGTGAGCCTTTTGAAAAAATGGCCTGGCCTAGCTTATGGTTAAGTCTAGGATGCGAAGCATAGTCGGCATCGGTGAGACATTCTGGAGTCTGCAGTAAAACCATTTTTTCTGCGCGCTGCTCCTTTCGTTTCTCACGTTGCTTCTTCCGGTAAGCACGCTCCTTTACAAGGCGCTGTTCCCGCTGTTGAGGAGTTTCTTCAGCACGCATTTTCCGTTTGGTAGCATTTTGCCGCTCGAACCGAGTAGAAGTACTCGAAGCTTCATCCTTCACCTCGGCATCGGTTGTCGAACGCTGCCGTCTAGCTGCATACTGTGCACGTCGCTTGGCAAGCCGTATTTCTCGTTCTTCTCCTGTTCCCGTGGCTCTTTGTAACTTGCGCTTTGCGGTCTGGCGAGCCGCCCTCTCCCTGGCCGACATCTCGCTGCTCAACTGACTCAACGAGTGCGTCGCCTTTTGAGTGACGTCAGTATCTCCTAGCGGTAGGAGCGGGAGTTAGGCCGCCGGCGGAGGCTGCGCGTCCGCAAGCGAGCGCACGAGGCTTCAGCTTTCACAGCTCTTGTGACGTCATATCACGTGGCGCGCCGATGAAGGTCAAGTGGTAGCTACGCGGCCGTGCGCGGCGCGGCAAGGAAGAGCTCGGTTGTGCGAGTAATATGCTACGCATAAAAGCGCTCCACAGAAAAGTGAGCGCAGCAGCCAGATAACTGACAATGCTAATCGGACCACGATTAATTCTTTCCCCTATTATGAATCGGTTCCTTACCAGTGCCCTGCTTTGCGATCTTCATGCTGTGGCACTTCACTGTTGTATTGGAAGCGGTTTTATGCGAAGCATATTACTAGAGGTACAGCCTTTGTCAAAAGTTTAGAGCTCAGGCGGTCTGCTTCTGGGCCACATTGCTTTGCTCGTAATGCGTCCTCAGCATCCCAAATCTCCTGAAGGTAAGATTTCTGGTCCTGCTCCCTCTGATTAGTAGTACTTCCATTAGTGCTACAGGAGCGCCACAATAGTGCTTTGAAGCAAACCCCCTGGGCTCTAAACTTTTGACAAAGGGTGTACACTACAGCCCTTCGCCGTGGTTACGCGCCGTGCACACCACGTGGTACAGTGACGTCACACCACGTGACATACCACGTGACACATGACGTCACGACAGAGGAAGACGGAGGTACACTACAGCCCTTCGCCGTGGTTACGCGCCGTGCACACCACGTGGTACAGTGACGTCACACCACGTGACATACCACGTGACACATGACGTCACGACAGAGGAAGACGGAGGTACACTACAGCCCTTCGCCGTGGTTACGCGCCGTGCACACCACGTGGTACAGTGACGTCACACCACGTGACATACCACGTGACACATGGCGTCACGACAGAGGAAGACGAAGGTACCCTACAGCCCTTCGCCGTGGTTACACGCCGTGCACACCACGTGGTACAGTGATGTCACACCACGTGACATACCACGTGACACATGGCGTCACGACAGAGGAAGATGGGGGTCCACCTCGCGCCGTCGTTGTGGTTGCACGCCGTGCAGACCACGTGGTACAGTGACGTCACACCACGTGACATACCACGTGACACATGACGTCACGACAGATCGCCGTCACGCGCTGGGAGAGGGAGAACGATGCCATCGCACAGACACCGGAATGTCCTCGAGCGGCATTCCCGCGCATTTCGAACGCGCGTTCACACTCGGTGTAGGTGAAACGCTCGCTCCACCAGGCAGGCGGACGCGGCTTCCGTGGCAATCCAGGCGCCCACCCAACGCGCGTCTCGGGGTTAGTCGGCGTTCCGCTGTAGCCATGCCGTTGTCTTCCCCCAGGACGAAGGCTTCTAGTGGTTGTATTAAAATGACCAAGTATTCAACCAAGGAAAGCCATGTATTACCAAGCCTAGCCATCAATATGCTTCGCATCTGACCAGGGTTAACCAAGTTAAGCCTCAGCCATTTTTTTTATTTGTTTTATTCAGAAAATATTCCTGGACACTGTCCTGCAAGAAGTGAACACAATACTCATACAGTGTGCAGGGTGCTTCAACTAAGAGTGTACATAATATTTAAAAATATGTTCTTTTAATTAGAAGAGCGCTTTTTTCGGTATAGCATTGCCAGAGGTGTAGTGCATCAGAATACAGCTAAGACGTGCTAACTAGCGGGCTGTTCAACTAAAATTGAATAGCTAACTTTTAAACAATTGCTATTACGCTACTTAGTTTTTGAGAGGCGTGTAAGCGACCGCAAGTGATGTCTACATCATTTTTTATAATTTCGAAAATGCGGTTACCCAGGGCATCAGTGGTTTGTAAATATGAGCAGATTTTGGGGACGCATATCGAACAGTGCTTGCAGCCTCTACGCGGGAAAGTCAAAGCGTTCTTAGTGATGTTCGGTGTGTTCTAAAAAAGAAAAAAAAAGAAAAGCACTACAAAGCAGTTCTGCTACACACAGTAAGTATGACAACGTGACCTGTGGGGTGGCTGCGCGGTCTGTGCAGAAATATTATATTGGCACGGAATTTTACTTTTACAATTTACAAAGGACTGGATGTAAGCACAGATTCTGTAAGCTTTTCGGAGCCCTTCAAGATGGGGAAGGACGCGACGGTGGAGGAGGGGGTTGCTAGCAAAGTGCAGTCTTGGGCCAGTTGGTGATTCATGATTTGCATGTTGGCTTAGCGCGAGACAAACGAGGAAAAGACACACGGGGAGGGATGTTGCTTGGTGTTCGTCAGTTGTGTCACCCTGCTGGGAATTACGCACCCTTGCCCCCCTGCTTTCCCTGCCTCCTTCTGTTTCCCAAGAAGTGTGTACACTTGTTTAATTTCCTTGTTCTGGGGTGTAGTTGCAGGTGGACAAACAGCCTGCGCCATGCAGGACGCCGCCCGTCTTCCGGCCAACACCTGAGGCGTAGCGGCCGCTTCGGCGCAGCCTCAGCACGTCAGCGGTGCAGCCGGCAAAGGTTCGTAGCTCTTCGGCGGGACCACAACACAATCGTAGCAGCGCGTTTTCCTAGCATTGAAAGAGCGAAAACGAACAGAAAAGTCAAACCTGGTCGCCACCATTGTTTAGTTTGGAAGCAGATGTGACGCTGGCCGCGTATAGAATTTACTGTAGCGGCGCTAACACAATGTGCACTGTTATTAGCAGTTGAAAGTGCCTCTTTCAAACGGCCACTGAAGTGGTTTTGGAATTCGGTGAGCTTAAAGGGAAATTGCACGTGCACGTGCAGTCTATTTGTGCCGAATTGTCCCCCTCATTATTTCCTGCCTCCTTCTGTTTCCCAAGAAGTGTGTACACTTGTTTAATTTCCTTGTTCTGGGGTGTAGTTGCAGGTGGCCAAACAGCCTGCACCATGCAGGACGCCGCCCGCCCTCAGGCCAACAACTGTGGCGTACCGGCCGCTTCGGCGCAGCCTCAGCACTTCAGGGGTGCAACCGGCAAAGGTTCGTAGCTCTTGGGCAGGAGCACAACACATTCGTAGCAGCGCGTTTCCCTAGGATTGAAAGAGCGAAAACGAACAGAGAAGTTAAACCTGGTCGCCACCATTCTTTTGTTTGGAAGCAGATGTGACGCTGGCCGCGTATAGAATTTGCTGTAGCGTCGTTAACACAATGTGCACTGTTATTATAAGTTGAAAGTGTGCCTCTTTTAAACGGCCACTGAAGTGGTTTTCGAATTCGGTGAGCTTAAAGGGAAACTTGCTGGTACATGTGTAGTCTTTGTGACGTATTGGCCCCCTGTTTTCCCTTAATCCTTCTGTTTTCCAAGAAGTGTGTACACTTGTTTAATTTCCTTGTTCTGGGGTGTAGTTGCAGGTGACCAAAGAGCCTGCACCATGCAGGACGCCGCCCGTCCTCAGGCCAACAACTGTGGCGTACCGACCGCTTCGGCGCAGCCTCAGCACTTCAGGGGTGCAACCGGCAAAGGTTCGTAGCTCTTGGGCAGGAGCACAACACATTCGTAGCAGCGCGTTTCCCTAGGATTGAAAGAGCGAAAACGAACAGAGAAGTTAAACCTGGTCGCCACCATTGTTTTGTTTGGAAGCAGATGTGACGCTGGCCGCGTATAGAATTTGCTGTAGCGTCGCTACGCAATGTGCACTGTTATTATAAGTTGAAAGTGTGCCTTTTTTAAACGGCCACTGAAGTGGTTTTCGAATTCGGTGAGCTTAAAGGGAACCTTGCACGTGCATGTGCAGTCTATTTGTGCTGACTTGCCCCCCTGTTTTTCCTGCCTCCTTCTGTTTCCCAAGAAGTGTGTACACTTTTAATTTCCTTGTTCTGGGGTGTAGTTGCACGTGGCCAAAGAGCCTGGACGCCGCCCGTCCTCAGGCCAACAACTGTGCCGTACCGGCCGCTTCGGCGCAGCCTCAACACGTCAGCGGTGCAGCGGCAAAGGTTGGTAGCTCTTGGACGGGAGCACAACACATTCGTTGCAGCGCGTTTCCCTAGCATTGAAAGAGCGAAAACGAACAGAGTAGTTAAACCTGGCGCCACCATTGTTTTGTTTTGAAGCAGATGTGACGCTGGCCGCGTATAGAATTTGCTGTAGCGGCGCTAACACAATGTGCACTGTTATTATCAGTTGAAAGTGTGCCTCTTTTAAACGGCCATGAAGTGGTTTTGTAATTCGGTGAGCTTAAAGGGAAACTTGCACGTGCATGTGCAGTCTATTTGTGCCGACTTGCTTCCTGTTTTTCCTGCCTCCTTCTGTTTCCCAAGAAGTGTGTACACTTGTTTAATTTCCTTGTCCTGGGGTGTAGTTGCAAGTGGCCAAACAGCCTGCACCATGCGTGACGCCGCCCGTCCTCAGGCCAACAACTGTGGCGTACCGGCCGCTTCGGCGCAGCCTCAGCACTTCAGGGGTGCAGCCGGCAAAGGTTCGTAGCTCTTGGGCAGGAGAACAACACATTCGTAGCAGCACGTTTTCCTAGCATTGATAGAGCGAAAACGAACAGAGAAGTTAAAGCTGGTCGCCACCATTGTTTTGTTTGGAAGCAGATGTGACGCTGGCCGCGTATAGAATTTGCTGTAGCGGCGCTAACACAATGTGCACTGTTATTAGCAGTTGAAAGTGTGCCTCTTTTAAACGGCCACTGAAGTGGTTTTGGAATTCGATAAGCAGAAACTTGCAGGTACATGCGTAGTCTTTGTGAGGACTTGCCCCCCTGTTTTCCCTGCCTCCTTCCGTTTCCCAAGAAGTGTGTACACTTGTTTAATTTCCTTGTTCTGGGGTGTAGTTGTAAGTGGCCTAAGAGCCTGCACCATGCAGGACGCCGCCCGTCCTCAGGCCAGCAACTGTGGCGTACCGGCCGCTTCGGCGCAGCCTCAGCACTTCAGCGGTGCAGGCGGCAAAGGTTCGTAGCTGTTGGTCGAGAGCAGAACACATTCGTAGCAGCGCGTTTTCCTTGCATTGAAAGAGAGAAAACGTACAGAGAAGTTAGACCTGGTCGCCACCATTGTTTTGTTTGGAAGCAGATGTGACGCTGGCCGCGTATAGAATTTGCTGTAGCGGCGCTAACACAATGTGCACTGTTATTAGCAGTTGAAAGTGTGCCTCTTTCAAACGGCTACTGAAGTGGTTTTGGAATTCGGTGAGCTTAAAGGGAAACTTGCAGGTACATGTGTAGTCTCATTGTGCCGACATTTCAATCAAACTATGTCGTAATTGTCGAATAAATTTGCGACGACATTCAGGATTTTCCGCAGCGCGTAATGAAAAGAAGCATAAATGTCGCAGCGGCTTTCAGCGCTGATTACTTTACCACCTTTAAGTGTAACGCCAAAATAAAAACAAAAATTGTTATGCTTTAGCTACATGTGTTATATATTGGAATTCTGCGTATTGGCGAGTAATCGATAAAGGGTTCATTTTCCCTGCAAGGAGCGACGACACTGACTACATATGTTCACGTGTTCCTCTTTCTGGAAGCGTGGAACTCTGATTCCTGTGCAGCTCCGCATTTGAGATGAATCCCACATTGGGTTAACCTTTTACAAACTCATTCTGCTCTCAAGCTGCAGGCAAGCCGTGCCCGGCTTCCGCAAACGTCCCCTGGCGTCGCCCGGCGGCTGCCAGGACAACTGACGCAAGAAGCGAGGTGTACGGAACGCCTCATGGAAGACTGGGTGAGCCTTTTCAGCCTACTCCTACAGTCGCCGTATTGTGCACCCCATTTTTGCTTTCCCTAATCTTTGCCGTTTTTTTCACAACTGCCCTGCTTGGCGGTCTTTGTAGCGTGCCGCTGCACTGGGGCAATGGCGGCAGTTATATATTGATTCGTATTAACAAAATAGTTCCCGTCAAAATGTCCCCAACGCAGGAGTGAACATCTATATTATCGAGACAATGTATTTTGATTTCCCCGAATTAGAATGGAAGCGCGAAACAGCAAAATTAAGAAAGCCTGCGGTGCGTTATTTAGAACCAGAACAACGTTTTCTAACTGCATGTATTTCAGAAACACAGCATAAACATGGTTTTCCAAATGAAGATGGCGTTGGCGTTCTGAGAGCAGAAGCAGAAATAAAAGTATGAAAAATTTTAGGAAAGATAATTGGGATTGTTTTGCCACCGGGTGGGGCACTACAAGAGAGTAGCGGCTGTGCCTTTTTCTGTTAAGAAAGAATGCCCGGCGTCAGCAAAGGCTCCATCTAAGGGCATGACGGCTTGGCTTTTGTGCTACTTACACGTGTGCGTGCACACACTGGCTTGTAGCTCTGCAGCCTTTGAGAGGGTAACCGTTGTGAAAGTCACTTTTGGACAAACTTTCTGTTTGACTCGACAGACCGTGGCATCAAACAACAGAAAGTTCCTGTTGAATTTGAAGCTGCTAAAAAAAACTGTTTATCCGCCGATTTACCTCGTTAAACTAAATGCGTCGTAGGTGCGCTAGTACAGCCACTTTACTTAACTTTGTGTACCTTCGATAATCTTGGTGATTGTGCTGCCGGCGTTAAATCGGGGGTTAAATTTATAGCGATCAATTTTATTGATGCAGTGGAAATGCAAAATCGTGCACCCTCACGGATCCACTTAAGCAGTAATGGGGCTCGCATCAAAGACGCGTTTTATCCAGGGCCGGCTTGCACGAAACAAATGAGACCGGCTTATTTCCAGTCTAATCTTATTCGCGGTCTAAAAGCTCTCTCGGTTTTGAAGAAAGGAAAAGCGCATAGCTGGTTCATTTTGTCAGTGGACACCTCAAATGCACCACGAACTCCGACTGAAAGTTCGGTAACTCAATGTTTTAGTCGGCGTTCGTGCGCACTTGAGGCACTCACCGACAAAGTGAACCATCTATGCGCATTTTCTTTTCTCAAAATCGAGAGGGCTTTTAGACCGCGAATAAGATTAGACTAGAAATAAGCCGGTCTTATTTGTTTCGTGCAAGCCGGCCCAGGTTTTTCGTTTTATCCGTTTTTTTTTCATTATATCTATCTTAGTCTTTTGTCTCTTCTACCGCTCTCCTTCAAGACAAAATGAGAGTTTTCCCTCTCTCTATATATATTTCTCCACCTGCCAAATGCGATGGGTTCCTGTTTCGTTAATTAACCCCAAAACAGGACTGCTATTGTGATAGCGAGGAACATAATCCAAATACGAGTTCAGTGCTCAAGCACTTCGTTTTTCACTTCGGTGTAGGTTTTTGGTTCCAATGTGCACAGATGAAAGTTGGTGAAGGCGGCGACGGGTAAAGCACAGCGCAAGGGACTATCAGATAGCACGCGGGATGTTAGGCTACGGCGATAGTCAAGAGGCAGCGCGCCTGACTAGCATCGCGGCGATATTGAAGTGTAATAAAGAAATAAAAAAGCGGCTATGGGGCCGTAGTCAAACGCAAGGGCCAACAATGCGGATCTGTTTGCGCCGCCCCGGGTGCGTAACCTACTCGCGGCCGTGAAGTGTTTCATTTTAGTGTTTTTCTCTCCGAGGATTCATCCCCAGACGAGGCAAGTGCAAGCGCACTAAAAGCAATTCCAGCTGCAGACTGTTCAGAAATCACCACTCAAAAAAGCTCCAGGTTTGGTTACTTGCATAGACGTCCATAGTTTAAACTTTGAATGGTTTTAGAACAAAAGTTATTCAAGGCATCGAGACGAGGCTACCTTTGATTTGTGCGAGAGATCACATATAAAATCTAAATGCAGTGAAAAAAACCCGTCTGTTATTTGTACCGTAAAGAGCAAAATGGGCAGTGCGGCAGGTACACCAGCAGCGCACGGTGCGAGATTGTTGGGTTGATGACCGGAGCTCAGGCTATCATTGTGGCTAGCTGTCTTTTGGCTGTTTTTTCTGCAAATCTTGTTACAATTTGAGGGAGGCGCTGGGCACGTCCTGGAGCTTCGCAGCAGAACCATCGCGTCAACTTTATCCATCGACGCTGTCCACTGATCTGCCCCTTCGCCTACGCCCGTCGTTTTCCCTGCAGCTCTCCGACAGCGGGACCCTGCCATCTTTAGCGAGTCCGATGACCACGACGTGGAGGATTGGCTTGCCTCCTACGAGCGGGTAAGCGGCCACAACCGGTCGGACGAAGCCATGAAGCTGAACAACGTTTTGTTTTACCTGTCGGACGTTCTTAGCACCATTATTTGCGAAAATTATTCCTTGATCCGAAAAACCATCTGGCATTTTTGAGCTGCCTTAACACGCTCCAAAAACCCCGTAGATCCACATACGGTGGTAGATACACTACAGGCACTATTTTGAAAGCTTGTATGAATCCACTCCTTATTTCTTGAGATGTCTTGAATTGGTGCGTTTCCATAAAATGTCCGCGTCCTGTGTGTTAACATCAACCTTATTGAGAATTATTGCTCGATGCAAACAACAATCTGGCATGATTGAAACAACGAAAAAAAATATTGCTGAGAGAGCAAATCGAAAAATAAAAACTGAATTTCCCTAACGGCACACATTCTACTAAATTTATTCGCAGGAGCGGTGTGCTTTCCTGACTGCCATGACAGAAGCTGTGTTCTCGGCTCATTGACGGACAACGACCATTGTGCGAAGGTGATGAACACTACCAGAAAAGATCGATATCGAACACAATTCGTTCGGGCGGCAGACACGTGCATTAAAAGGAGATGCTCCGAGGTCCCAGCGGCGTCTGCGAATAACTACAGTAACAGAGAGAGGCGGAGCCACACAGGAGGATGACAGTGTGAGAGTCCTATGCGCTCTTTTACAACTGAAGACTCTCCAAGGTTAACTAGGCACAAGCATACGCGCACTGGCGAAATTCCCTTCAATCGCGACACGTGTACTTTTACGCCTCCAGAGTCTGGCTGTGTCGCTCCACACGGTACTATGCACACTGGCGGAAGCCCGTTAAATCGCGACACGTGTATATTTGTACCTGCAGAGTCTGTATGTGTCACTACACGCGATACTTGCACACTGTCGAAGGCCCCTTCATTAGAGACAAATCCGCCTCTGGCCTAGATTCAGTATCCAACAAGATCCTCCGCAACCTAGATGAAGAGTCGCTACAATCACTGAGTATATGCAGAAATGCTGGTCGGAGGGCTCAATAACACAAATATGGAAAACGGCAGAGATCATTCTCATTCCAAAACCCGGGAAGGCACTCAGCCTTGAGAACCTCAGGCCAGTTTCGCTCACGTCTTGTGTAGGTAAGCTAATGGAGCACGTAGTTAATACCCGCCTCAACCGGTTTATGGAGGAGAATGAGCTTTACCCCCCAACCATGATTAGATTTCGACCAACACTTTCTACGCAGGATGTAATGCTTCAGCTCAAACATCAGATTATTGAGGCAAAGACGCGGGACACCAGAATGATTCTTGGACTCCACCTGGAAAAGGCTTTTGACAATGTCAGACATGATGCGATCTTGGAGAACCTTCATGAACTCGGGGTGGGAGCCCGCACCTTCAACTATATCGGCGACTTTCTCTCAGGTAGAAAAGCGCATTTTCAAGTAGGAGGTCTCCGCTCGCGTGACCTTCCCCTCGGCAACAAGTGCACCCCGCAGGGATCAGTCCTATCACCCTTTCTCTTCAACGTTGCAATGCTGAAACTTCCACATCAATTAGCGCAGATCCCGCAACTCCACCACAGCCTCTATGCTGATGATATCACCTTGTGGACCGCCGAGGGCAGTGATGCCGAAATCGAGGAGAGACTCCAGCGTGCCATCGATATCGTGGGGAACTATGTAGACCCCAGGGGGCTGCGGTGCTCTCCAGCCAAATCTGAATTTCTCATATTCCGCAAAATCAGATCCCTTGCGCAACCCACACCGGCCATCGAACTCAGTATTCGCGGAGTCCCCATTCGTCGAGTACCGAAAATTAAAATCGTGGGCCTAATTCTACAAGAACACGGCTTCAATGATAACGTAATTCAGAAGCTTCAGGGAACCTCGCAGCAAATTATGCGACTCATTCGCCGCATTAGTAACCGCCACACGGGCTTGAGGGAAAGCAATACTCTCCGTTTAGTACAAGCCTTTGTGATCAGCCGCATTGCTTACGTATGCCCTTACCTACATCTTAAGTCAGCTGAAAAAGAGAAAGTGAAGGCCATAATCAGAAAATGCGTCAAACAGGCAGTTGTGCTACCCATGCACACAGCGACTGAGAAAGTGTTAGGTGTCGGTCTTCATAACACCCTAAGTGAGATTATTGAAGCGGTAACCGTCTCGCAGTACGAACGACTGACGGCCACACCAACTGTCAGACAAATTCTGTCCACACTAGGCATAACATACGAACGACAAGGGGGACCAACAACTGACCTTCCCAAGCATATACGCTAGCTTCTGGTCATTCCTCCACTACCTCGGAACATGCACCCAGATTTCGACGCTGAACGTCGTGCAGAGAGAGCGAAATCATTAGGCAAACGCTTCCTTAATGATACCTCTGTGGTATATGTTGATGCAGCAGATTCTTCGGCTGACAAGATGGTAGCTGTGGTCACCACAGAATGTGGTACACTCATAACTGGGGGAACTATACGCACTCAGCACACACATGTTGGAGAAGAAACAGCCATTGCTCTAGCCATTGCGGGATCCTAGGCAGGAACCATTGTCAGCGACTCAAAATTGGCGATACGTAACTACACGTTTGGAAGAATATCTAACGGATTCTGCTAAATCATCAGCCCACGCGGCGCATTCGCCTATTCTGGACACCTGCTCATGCCTCCCTTGCTGGCAATGAGGCGGCTCATAACCTAGCTCGAGAACGGTCCCGCCGAGCTGGGAAGTGCTGTCCACCCGCCCTATACTCCTGCAAGGACAGGTTGTTTTCTTACAGAGAAATCCTGCAGCACTACAGGCTTGCAAGGCTCAGATTCCCCCCAGCAGATAAAACGCTTTCCAAGCAACAGGCCAAAGCCTGGCGTAAACTTCAAACTAACACCTATCCAAATCCCCAATTGTGTAGCTTCTATTCCGATGGACTCTACTCAGACAAATGCAAAAATTGTGATGCGAAAGCCGATCTAAATCATATGATCTGGAACTGCCCGCAGTCCCTACCCGCGAGTCGATTCATTACCGACTCTGAGCATTGGGAGGCTCTATTGCTCAGCCCCGACCCGGGGACACAGCTCAAGCTCCTCCAGCTGGCTGAAGACGCCGCCGCTGCCCAAGGGATAGCGGCCGCCGTTTAAGCGGGGGACGACTTCGGGTCGCTCCTCTATATCCGC
Source organism: Amblyomma mixtum (assembly GCF_055824585.1). NCBI lineage: Eukaryota > Metazoa > Arthropoda > Arachnida > Ixodida > Ixodidae > Amblyomma > Amblyomma mixtum. Next base: position 74,087,950 of record NC_143018.1, read on the forward strand.
TGGAAATAAAGTTCCACGATCACCACCTGTCCTTTTACAACTGCAGAGTGTAGAAATATCACACCACACGATATTCAGGACCATGGCGAAAGCCCCTTCTAACGTGGCACGTCTCCTTCTAGACATGCAGAGTCTATAAATATCGCTCTTCACGATAGTATGCACTCTTGTGAGAAACTCTCAATACTGCGACATGTGCCCTTTTACAACTGAACGCTCTGAAACCTTAACGCGACACAAGAGTGCGCACACTGGTGAAAAACTCTTCGCGTGCGACATGTGCACTTCTACAACTGCAGTCTCTTCAAACTTAAGTCGGCACAAGGGAATTCACACTGGGCCGAGACCCTTCAAGTGTGACATATTCCCTTATGCAGCGTCAGTGCGGCACAGTTTAAAGCGTCATATGCTGACGCACGCTATCGCAGATCGTACCCTGTGCTCATGCACGTGTTCAGATAAGGAGAGCCCCCAAGAGCACCTGTGTGGTCACGGCCATTGTAATCTTCAGACAGACGTGCCGATCTCGAGAATACGCTCCTGCCTGTGGTGTACAATCCCGTGCGCCATACCACATAATTAAGCGTCCACGATTAGCCGTCAGGCGGGAAATATTGATTTTGGAATCAGAAGGACATCCAATATTAACGTCTTGGTTCCTATTGCAAGGAGATAAAGACAAGATCTCGTAGATTTTATTCATTATAGCTGCATTGCTGGATTGTCTTGCTCATAAGTGACATATTAGAATAGGACTCAGCATCAGCGCTTCGATATTTGTCCGAAAAATCACTGCATTCAGTATTTGTATACTGAAGGAGGTATGCCGCAAAAATTGGGGAGGGCACATAGGTCTACTTTTGTGCTATGAATGCCAAAGCATTGTTTGGTACTTTAATTTCTTTCAAATTTTATTTACCTTGTTATTATTTTCTCTTCCTTTGTAAAGACACACCTACTCATTACCCCACAGTCGCAAGGCAACTAATAGAATACGTTCACCTTTGTTCGCCGAGCTTGGTTTTATGGCTGGTAATTTGTTGACTTCGCAGTCTGAAAGACCTAGGTTCAATTCCCAGCACCTTGGGAAGAAAGTTTGTCTTTGATATTACGGTGACGTCATCGGAGCTTTTTGGTAGTACTCCTGATTTCGTCGACACCGCATTTGGTTCTGGATGAGCCATATAATCCTTTCGCAATGATAAACTGCAGACTAAAGCTGGCTTGGCCGCTCAGCGCATGCCCTGTCTCTAAGGGGGCGCCACTGGGTGTATAAGATCCATGACCACTGCAGCCGAAAGGATTGTCGGTAGGCAGCGCTCGCTTCGAAATACTTGCTTACAGTGAGAATGGGAATGTCGGGCTGCTGACATTATACATGTTGGAATAAAATTGCCACAGCAGTTCGCCACGAGACTCGTGTGTTGAGTTCATCCTCTGTTGTCTGCTCTTGTATCTAAGCTGCTCATTTGCACTTGGACATTCGAATAAAGAACAAATTCTTCAGTACATGCCTCAGGAATGTGTTGAACTAAAATCTTCTGACCACTCGACATTGGTTGGATGTAGAGCACAGTTCTCAAACTTGCTTCAGTACACTATGCGTGTCCAGAACATCTATCTGCTAGCTTATGCGGGGAGCCAGTTGAAAGTGTAACAGGGATTCCCCATTGAAGCTAAATGAATAAGACCACAAAAATTGACAGATGACTGCTATAATCGGTAATGCGAAGTATGAGCTCAGCTCTTTACACGCAACCCGCCACCCCTGGAAGGTGGCCTATTGCGCTGCTAGCCACCCTCCGGGATCTTCCCGTGGCAGCCACCTTCCGGGTTCCATTCCTCCCCTCTCGCCGTGGCAGGTGGCGTTTCGCTCTGCTGCCTCACATATGCGGGTGGACACCCGAAACGCACAGTGTAAGGGAGGGTTAAGGAGGTAGCGAAAAAAGAAAGGAAGAAAGAGGTGCCGGAGTCGAGGGTTCCGGAAAAACACATTAAAGGGCACTGCGGAAACCCCATTGGAGTAATGCGAAAGTATTGATGCCTCTCCGCCGCCTTTAATTCTCCTCATTGCCTCTGTCTATTGTGACGTCGCGTCTAACCATCGAATAACATAGTTCACATTAAACTACAGTTAACTCATCTTCCTGCATAATTAATTCGCATTTAATTCACAAATTAATCAATTTAAATCACACTAAATTAATCTAATTCGCCATTTTGAGCATATTTCCTAATTTATTCAATTTCATTCACACTTGCTTCGTTTATTTGAAATTGATCCATATAATAACTCATTTCCCAATTAATTTACTCTGATTCACCTTTAATTCATTGCATTGTATCATTAAGTCTCATTATAAAACCCCAGGTGATCGAAATTTCCGGAGCCCTCCACTACGGCGTCTCTCATAGCCTGAGTCGCTTTGGGACGTTAAACCCCGTAAACCAAACCAAACCAAACCAAACATTAATCCACCTTAACTAACTGATAATTAACTCACTCTAATGCACCCTAATTCACCTTCATTTACTAATGGCGTTTCTATAATTGTTATCATTGATTAGATTTCTATTAGCGCCAAAGCCCCCATCGTTTCACCTAGGTATTCATTTCGGACATTCCAACTTCGCGCCGCGCGCTGGCTCTGCCCATCTTTCCGGTCACGTGGGGGCGACATGTGGTACGACGCTTTCGGCGATTCAAACTTCCCGCCGCTCGTGGCCCGACCACGCTCAGTTTTGGTCGCTTTTTTGCCTCTAATAAATTAACTAATGATCCGATTCGCACCAAATTTATTGCCTGGCATCCTCACATCACACCACTAATATTATAACCACTTATAGGATACCTCTCTATAGATCCCCGCAACTGCTGCCGAGACGTTGTGTGGACACGAAATCGTCGACATATCCAAAAAAGGCTTTCGCCTTAATAATTTCGACCACATGGGGACCTTAACCGTGCACTGATATCGCACAGCACACGGGCGCGCCTCCATCGAAATGCGGCCATCGCAGTCGTGGTGGTGGTGGTGAAAACATTTAATTTCTGAAATAGAGTTTGGGAGCCACAGAGTGGCCCCGCTACATGGTCGGCGTCCCTAGTCCGGGACACAGCAAAGGCCCCGTCTCTCGCCCGTTTCACCAGAGCCCTTTGGGACTCAAGCGAGGAGCAGTTGAGGAGGGCAGTCTCCCATGCCTCTCTGGAAGGGGTAGGGGAAGGGGGGAGGTGGGGATTTTGAGTACATGACCACACCATGTGGAAGATATCACAGGTCTCCCCACAGTGCAGGCATCGCCCACCCGTGTTAGGATCGTAATGCTTTAAGATTGCAGGACAGAGTAGAGTGCCTGTCTGCAGGCTCCTTAAAGTTCGCTCCTCCGTCTTACTCAGCCCCTTTGCAGGGGCCGGGGAAGATCTGCGGTTTAAAAAAAAAGGAAGCTGAGCAGAATGCGTTATGTGATCCTCACATTGCTTGGGATATTACGTTTGGTAAAGCGCTGCGAAGCCGGCATCATCATGCCGCCGGCAAAAAGATGGGCCGTTGCGTAGCATTTTGATGAAAAAATACTCGGGCAAACCGGTGGTTATTGCGCTGCTCTGTTTCTCATGGCATCAAAATACCTTCCTTGCCGCACCTGCTGCTACTAGGATCAACTCCGCACTCCGAAATGGAGCACTGAATAAGGTGCTCGGTTTGTGAGCCCGAGGATTCGGCTTTAATCCCGGCCTTGACGGCTGCGTTTCTTTGCAGGTGAAACGGAAAAAGACCGGTCGGATGTGCGATGTTTATTGTACGTTAAATATATCCGCGTGGTCCAAAATATTCGGAAGCCCTCCACTATGCCACCTCTTTGTTTCTTTGTTTTTGCACCGAATGCATTGTCTGTGCAAGTCAAATACAGAAATATTGTTTTTACTTCATTTTTATTACGCACTTTGCTGTACTTTTAAGCACAGGAACGAGAACATTTCGGGAGAGATCTGCCTGGTCGTGATTTGATTATAAAAGACTAACACTCCGACCGAATCGCCATGAAACGACTCCCGTCCGGTGCCGACTCGGCGTCTTCTTTAGAATAGGTAGGGCAGGAGCGGAAGACTGACTTTTAATGCCAAAGTATTCCTAATCCCTTTACAAGAAAAGCTAGTGGTGTGTGCGCGTGGGTGTGTAGCGGTGGCTCAATGGTTATGGCGCACGGCTCTTGGACCGTAAGAGGCGTGCTTGATCTCGGCCGCGGCGGTCGCATTTCGATTGAGGCGAAATGCTGGATGCCCGTGTACTGTGCGATATTACTACACGTTAAAGAACCCCAGGTGATCTAAATTTCGGGATGCGTTCACTACGGCGTCTCTTATAGCCTCAGTCGCTTTGGGACGTTAAGCCCCATAAACCATAAAAATTCCCAACTGCAGCAGTAGATCTGAGTTCGGGTATGCCGGCAGATGTAGGGACGCCTTATGTGCTATTCTAATGATGCTGTTAAGTGCCTCTTTGTGCATGCAACGCAGATGATAGTGCGAGCAAGCGTAAGTTATTCTACTTATCATGAAGGATTGCTTGTTACTGCACAGGTCGGCTTCTCTCATGCCCCTGCGACGGGTGGCCATGCGCGTCACCAGCCCGACAGAGTGGTGCGCAGTGAGGGGTGGCCGGTGTATCGCATTCATGTGGTACTGAAGCGAAAGGTTCACTACGGCTCCTCATGCTTCGATCGACGGGTGCCTAGTTTTGACCTTCAGCTCAGCTAGAGGTCAAACGATTAAAAAGAGAAAAAGAAATTGAATAAATAACCTTGGCTGGGAGTCGAACCCGCGGCTGCGAGAAGAGACCTCCTTTGAGGGCCGCTGAGCGAGACCACTAGGCGATCGCCGCTTTTTTTTCTTTCATAGTATTTATTTACACGGTTTTGTACAGAAAGTATATACATATGTGTGTGTGTATACACACACACACGAAAAAATCTATTTACAGAGAACCTAGGTAGGCACTACAGGACAAACATTATAGTAAACATATTAGAACTAAGAGGCCGCTAAGGATATACAGCGCATCAGGAGAGGAAACCAATCCGGTAAAAAGTCCAGTTCTTTGTAAATGTCCTTTACCTGCAGCAACATTCGGCTAAAATGAATTCTGGGCGAAACAACAGGTTCAACGTTGTGGTCTTGCATGCGCGTTTTCCAAAGGCTATGAAGTCCGATCAGACGAATCATATCATAGGGCTTTGAGTCAGGTTGGGAAACAACTAGGTAGCGCACACTGCAGGAATTTAGGAGAAAATCTTTCTGTAGCATCCTCTGCAACACATCTCTGAACAAAATAGTGTCTTTTCAGTCTATAGAACAATGTTCAATTGTTTCAGGCACATTGTACAAGCGGCAGTTTACAGAAGACACAAAAATGTTTTTACTATCGAGCCACGAATTCACAGGTAGAACCGCGGTGTGTAATTTATAGAAAAATGTTTTGGTGCAAGGATACATTGGCATTTTACGCACTCGCTTTAAAACATCATGACCCATGAGCCCAAAGTAGACAGAACGATACAGTGGGGGCGGGAAGAGCGTCGGTATCAAATCCCTGTACAGATTTTTGCGCGAAACAGAATATAAGTACTCATTTGAAAACCGAACTGTCAAAAAACGCACGGAGGCATAAACATCCTGCATAAAACCTAGTAAACGGGCGCGTTCAGTACAATTGGAAGAAACTACTAAGTTCGCAAGTAGAGTCATGAAAACCTGCAAGAATGCTCTAATAATCGGATGGGATCACGAAAAAAGAAGAAACGGGCAACCAACTGTTTCACATGCCGGTGCTCTAGGCCCAGCCCTCCTGCACAAACAGGCCTGAAAAGGTTATCACGCCGCATGGGCTCAAATTTGGAACACCAAATAAACAATCAAGTGCGCATTACTGGAGAGAGTGAGTTCCGGCCGTTCAGCGTTATGCTCAGACGTTTCTACTGCATCGGTTTTCAATTTTTGGTCGAGCCAAGTCCTGTAACACAATTCTGGCAACACATTTCTGGCAACAAGAATTTATTACATCCTCCAGGTTCTTCACTGCGCCAGACATTACATACAGCGTTTACATCATATTTGCGACGTTTATTTGAACTAGGCGATCGCCGCATCCGACGCGCCTCGAGTTAAACAGCACCACACACTTGCGCTGTGCATTCGGGAGCGTCGTCTTTGTCAACTTCCATGTGCTTCGTCCCGCGGCACTGCCTGCTCACCGTCATTTTCTTCGTGGCAAAAATTCGCGCTTTCGCTCAGATTCGAATGTAGTAAACATTCTCTATAATTTCTTTTAAATTCTGAGTCAACATGTTAAGAACTTGGTCATGGCCATCGGGGGTATCGGATGGCTGTCAATATGCCACTCGATGCCTTCCCAATGGTCGGGTTCTGCCGGCGAGGCTTGTGTGTTCCTTAAAACTAGAGATCCGATTAAGCAAGCGAAATTTCTAGGCCATTCCCCTGCACGAAAGAATGTACCGAGTCCATAGCTGGCTGTAATTACTCGGCGATCTCTCCGTCGGATCCGGAGTTGGTCGATACGGTGATATCGTTGGCGTATACAGAAAATACGGAGAAAGAGGAGCCATCGAGGGGAAGCAAGCCAAAGGGGTCGACGCGAGGCGGGTCCCCACAGCTTCCATTCGTGCGCAATGGATAAAGAATACACGCCCATCAGAATGCACTCTTAAGATGCGTTAAGCGACCCCATTGTCCTTTTGTCATCTTGTCTATCTGTGTTGCATAGATTATTGAGAGACTATTAACTGGCTCTAGAATATGTGCCTGAGCACAACTGTGCAGACTTAATACGAGACCCACACGCGAAAACGTACATTATAGGGATATCAAGGGGGAAGTACTTCGATTTATATACTTCCCCTACGGAATACAGGCATCGGTATCTGACATTCTCAGCCACTCCGGTTTGCCCACCTTGGAATCTCGTCGACAATTGCATCGTTTGATACTGTCGTTCGCCGACATCAATTATTATACGAAAATAGAATTTCAGGTTTATATGCAGCACAACTGAACGCGACATACTTAGCAAGAACATGACGTAAACAATACTAATGCCTCAGTGAAGAACTAATGCAAACAAGCTGTCGTTTTTTCCAAGAACGATTGCCGCCTGGAATAAGTTATTTCGCGTTGTGCTGACCTTATCATCACCCAAAGCATTTTTATCTACAGTTAGATCAAGGCAGTAAGTTTTCTGTACTTCGTTTGATTCTTCGAGTGTAGGTTCGCGGCGCTTTCGGCGCTTACGTGGAAATAAAACGCATTTTTATTTACTTTATGCGTTGGTTTGCTGCGCCGTAGCTTGACGGTTTGCTCTTGTGCTCTCTTTTCTAGTTGTTGTCTGTGATGAACCAAGCATTTTTACACATCGTGTATCCACAACTGCATTGGTCACCAGAACGCAACCGGCAGTATTGAATAAAAAAATAATTTAAATAAACGCAACACACAGCCGTGTTCCTAGCGGTTGTCACGTGGTGCCACCAGATGAAAACATGCGGGACGGTGGGCGTGGTGTTCAGACAAGCAGTACGGGGCGTAATACAGAAGCAGCGAATTTTTTAACACTTGTGACGGTGTCTAGCTGCTACACTAGCTGCTTAGTTGCGCAGTTTTAGCCCGGTGTGTGGTGTCCATATTACACTGGATTTCCTAGCAGGACTAGAACGCTGATGACCCAACTCTAGGAAGAGCCTGTGTGAGTAAAACTTATTTTGCGCATTGACGCTTCTCATTTTTTTTTCTTTTTTTTTTTACAGCCCGAGTCACGTTATAGGTTTTTTTTTCAGCGCCAATGTGTATTCCAGGTTACATAAAATGAATGGCTTGGTCGAACTTACTGTGATTTCTGTCTATTCCTTCGTATGTCGACTGCTTTTCGCTCTCTTTTTTGAAGGAATAGCACCTATGTATAAAAAAATTTACATCTGCAAAACGAGGTGTGGCTTAAAGCCCATCCCGCAGTGTTATTTCTTATTTCTTGGCCCTGGTTTGGTGCCACACAAATAATCGGGATGTGTGAGCATGCTTATAAGGCAACGCACTCGGTGCAGAAGTCAAATAGTGATCTTTTTCCCTTTAGCGACTTGTCTAGACACTTCACTGGCTGCCAACTCAAGCTGTTCTGCCTCGCTGTGCAGCGTCCACTTTACCTTGAACTACCAAGCAGGACTGAGACGCTGACGACGCAACTCTGGAGAGACTCTACGTGAGTACATTTCTTCTCTTGCTCATTGCTCGGCTGATATTTTCCTTTTTTTTTTGTGCGAGTGTCGCGGAAGCTACACGCTTTCCTACTTGCCCATAACTGGAGCCTATGTTCTAACTATATCCAAGCAACCTTCGTCAAATGTTACATTATCTGCACAAAATATTCTCCAGAAGTATTGTGGGGGAATTGAAGTTGAAAGTTCATGAAAATGCATTATTTCACTGTAGAACTGGCGCATCAGCTGTCACTCAGCGAAGTCGGCGCAAATTTTTAGCTGCGGCTTGTCGAATTCAGGGGCGCGAGTGAACAGAAGAAAGAAGCTCCGTTATTATTAGTGCATCGATTACATTGCCGTCATGTTTTGTAATGTTTATTGGTTGATATCCCTCGTACGGGTCTTTATGACTTTTTGACGCGAGGAACGACCATATTTATCGCGAATTATCACATTTACGCGCTGCTAGATACACATCGTGCAATATTTTCGCCATTGCATTTTGCACGTTACCTAGAAAGGCATCTCTCAGCTTTAGATTTAGCACGGCTGAGACCAGCTGTCATTGTGTTCTTCGACCACTACAAAACGCGTTTGTTGTTATCCCCGCCGCCAAGCTGTTAACTACAGTCGCGATCATATTATTGCGGTGCTTGTGAAGGTGTCGCAAAACAACGTTCTCTGCCACCTAACGGCGCAAGCGCGTACTTTCTCCCCGTACAGGCATGTCTGTACCGTCACTCCTAAATTATGCTCCTCGTATACGTAGCGACTGAGGAACCTTTATGCCCGTAAACATAGAGTACAGCTCACTTATAACGACCTGAGTTATAACGAACGCTCACTTATTACGAACGAGGGTAGTGCTACCGTCAAAATGTGCGTTAGTGCAATGGGGACGGCATATCAGATACGACGAACGACCGGGACAGCGTAACTAAGAAAGAACGAATGCAGAGGCGCAGCTAATTCCGCTGCACATTCGGAAAACTCGCTTATTTTGTAAGCGCGGAGTTTGAAGAGTGCCTCCGACCACTCAAGACACCCGCCCCCTCTGAACGAATGCGGGAACGAAAAAATTCTCTAGGAAAGGCGACGCATTGACGACGAAGTGGCAGTTTTACCGAAACGTGCCGTCAAAAAAAAAAATTGCCTTGAAAGGCCGCAACAGCGCTGGTGGAAGGCTGCGCAAACTTCCACGTTAACGAGGAAGAACGCTAGCGACAGGCGGCTTTCCATTCTCAACGAAGTCCAATCGACTGATACTTTGTGCCCTGCGCATTCGTACGCTACAGGCCGCATTGGATGTCCTGCATAATGCCTTACTTTTCGTTCTAACCCGTGGAGTGTGCAATCAAGCATGAGTTTCATAAAGGCAATGCATGATTATCTCGTGGAGTGGCTTGTGGATTCATCCATGACATGGCAAAAAATATAGGAGCTTTTGCTCGTTCTCGACAAATTTGCGACGCACCACGCATTGTCTGAATATGGCGCCAATGCTCTTCCCGCAACTGAATTAAAAGTGCAAGACTCAGCCACCGGAAATGGGCTTCATTCACACCCTTAAGGTGTCCCATCATTGGCGCTATATAGTGCGCATGCTCATACCAAAATGACGCTGAAGGCAGCGACGTTCACTTTGCATATCTTTATTCGCCGCTGTGGAAATGAATAAGGCCGTGTGGATGCGGCTTGCGATTGAGTGCGTAGCAAATTGCTTTCCTGAACCACAGTTCATGGGCCAAGAAACGACAGAAGACGCTCTTGAACATTCGCGTGATTTGAGACATGTGGTATCAAAACAACGCGTCGTTGATGGATAGATGCCGGACAAGACGTCGCCTGCGATTACTTCGAGGGGTGCGGATCATGACGACGACATTGCAAAGCGATACTCTGACGAAGACATTGTGCGCGAAATACGACCATTCCCCTAGGGCCAAGAATCTGCTGACGAGGATGCCGAGCTGCCACCGGTTGCCATGAACGCTTTCACCGAGATTAGTTTAATCCTGTTCTTAAATCTGCTTATTGCTTGGCCTTGCACGGAAACATAGGTATGCCCGCTCTGCAGACGTTGGAAAGCGCCCAGATATGGTCTGCTTCGAGAAAGCCGACACGCATAACCAACGTTTCTGAGAAACAAATGTTTGTTTCGTCGTACTTCGCATTCCTGTCTGAAAATGAAAGGTTCGTTCACTACGAATCAAGGATACAAAGAAGCGGAATCCGTGCTACCATCAGATCCGTTATAAGTGGGCTGGACTGTATTGTTCTCTACAAGCTGCCGCACATGGAAGGCACGCAGCATGGAAGGTCCTGTCGGAAGAGAAAGCTCCGTCGCCCCAGTGGAATTTCTCTGTGAAGCGAAGCCAACCCCCGGATTTGCCGGAAAAGTAGTCCACTGAAGCGTGCCGACATCATTCAATCGAGCTGTGGTCATTGCCCTTTTTTTTTAGAACGGCTGGAATTTACACGTTTAACCCAAATTGAGAATGAGTTATCCTAACTCGATCCCGGCATCGGTGGTTGAATTTCGATTGAGGCGGAATTTTAGAGGCCCGTGTGCTGTGCGATATCAGTGCACGTTGAAGAACCCCAGGTAGTGAAATTTCCGGAGCCCTTCACTATGTCCCTGCAAGCCTGAGTCTCTTTGGGCCGTTCAACCGAAATAAACCAAACCAAACCAAAGCAAGCTCGAGCGCGAGGTACTTTTTATGACCTGCCGCTACCTCCCCCGTGTAGCGTACCCTGCCCCTACGCGCTCATGACGGGAATGCGGCTCCATCTGGCGGCAGCGCCCAGTGATCCTCCTCAAGCTGCCGATGTGCACTGGTAAATGTGAAACAAATTACTTTTTTCTTTGTGTCCATTCATGGGACGGAAACAAACGCTTGTACAATGCAATGGCTCGATCAGATCGATTCCGCCAAGCCTTTCTCTTAAGTCCTGTTTCCTATTTCATAGATGTGTGCAGAGAGGTGCAAACTCCTCCGATGCAGATTAATAGCCAGAGCTTCTGGTGGTGCTAAAGCTTCTGCGCCAGCCAGCTGCTCCCAAAACACCACCGCCTTTTGCCCCACCACAAAAATAAAAGCGCGCGAAATAAATCCCCATGCTAGAGACGCTATAGTCGGAACGTAGCATGTAATGGCGAGGGTGCCTAAATATGGAGCCACCATGTCACAAGTTCCAAAATGTTAGCACACCTGAGCGGAACCCACCACCACTTTTGTAGAGGCGATATTATTCAGAAAAGGAATGCCCTCCTTGCTCACAAAACATGAGGATTGTTACCAGTTTTCAATCCGTTATGTTTGAATACTTACTTTCACAAGCAACTTAACGACATTCACAAAGAGCCAAAGTTTTAATTCTGAAGTTCTTTGACAGTGGCTCTTGATACCCTGATAGCGCGCATGCTTGCTAAAATGCTAGATGAATGATCTGTGTTTTGTACCTTCAGTTCCTTCTTCCTTAATCTTTCGATTCTTCCTGATAAGTTATAGCCACTTTTATACCTGCTCATTACTCAGATTTGCACAAATTTTTCCTGTGTGCTACTAATGTTGACGAGTTGTAACATTTTATACCTCTTGAATATGACTGCCAAATATTTTATTGGAGAGCTCGTGTTTAGTTTACGTAGCATATAAGCCTTGCAGGCATGATCTAAGTTTGTTGATGAGCAGATAGGTATCTCCAAGTACTCATTGTTTGGTTTGGTTTGGTTTATGGGGTTTAACGTCCCAAAGCGACTAAGGCTATGAGAGACGCCGTAGTGGAGGGCTCCAGAAATTTCGACCACCTGGGGTTCTTTAACGTGCACTGACATCGCACAGTACACGGGCCTCTAGAATTTCTCCTCCAAAGAAATTCTTGCCGCCGCGGCCGGGATCGAACCCGCGTCTTTCGGGACAGCAGCCGAGCACCATAACCGCTGAGCCACCGCGGCGGCCAAGTACTCATTGTAATGGTGTATTCTCTTCTGAAAGAAGGCTTTTCATCCTAAATGGGAAGTGTTTTTTTTACGCGCGGGGGGGGGGGGGGGGGGGTTAGGGTTGAAGTGCGAGAAGAAAAATAATTCAAGTTCGTCGTATCAATGCTCCATATCATTGGTATGACACAACATCCTGCTCAACCCATGGATATTTAATCAGTTCAATCTTGAAGTGCTAGAACCGTTACAAAAGACGTCCACGTCAAACTACAACATACTGCGGTACATTCGAGCACAATGTCAAGGATAGCGTTGCCTACATTGGGTATGATATCAGTGCTGCCTTTACACGCAGCAACAAACCCCGCACATCAGTATACGTTGGTAAATACACTGCCTGTACTATTTTGAAAGCTTGCATGAATGCACTGCTGAATGCTCGAGATGTTGACGTAGTGCATTTCCTAAAAATCTCGGCGTCCTGTGTGCTATTTTAGCATCAATCTTTGCGAGAACTATTCTTCGGTGGAACTAACAATCTGGTATGTTTGAACCATCGCAAGAAAATATTGCAGATGGAGTAAGCGCGACAAAAAATAAACACTGATTTTCTCTAACGCCACACATTCTATTTATTTTATCCGCAGAAGCGGTGCGCTTTGCTGACTACCATGACAAGTTTTCTTCTGGGCTCAATCGAAGACAACTGCCAGCATGGAAGGGCGGTGAACACAACTAGAAGAGACCCGTAGCGCCGTATCCAGTCATGGAACAGAATTCCTCCGGGCTGCAGACACCTGCATTGAAAGGAGATCTGTTCAGCTGCCCCTCCTGCGGCTACGCTTCAACAAACTTTGCCGATGTTACGAGACATATGCACCCTGAGACAGAAGGAGAGTCATTTAAATGCTCCAAGGACCCAGCGGTGTTTGCGAAGTGTGACTCTAAGGGAGATATGCGGCGCCAGTCAGGAGGACGACCCTGTGAGCGTCTTATGTACCCGTTTACAACTGGAGGCTCTCCAACGCTAACTCGGCACGACCATACGCAAACTTGCGAAAGCCCATTAAATTGCGACACGTGCCATTATACAGCTCCAGACTCCGGAAGTGTAACTCCACACGATAGTACGCACAAAGACAAAGCCCCCTTCTCTCAAGAAACGAGGCCTTTTACGCCTGCAGGCTCGGAAAATGTTACTCCACTGGGCAGTACACACACTGGGGAAAGCCCCCTAAATTGCGACACATGTCCTTTTACAGCTGCAGACTCCGTAAATGTCACTCAACACAATAGAACGAACGCCGAAGAGAAGCCCTCAGAGTGCGATATGGAAACTCCTACAACTGCAGACACGTCAGCATTAATTCTGCACAAGCATATGCACTCAGGGGAAAGACCCTTCAAGCGCGATGTGTGCACTTTTAAAGGTGGAAGCTCTACAAAACTCGCTCAACGCAAACGTAAGCACACTGGAGAAAGACCTTTCAAGTGCGATGTATGCCCTTTTACAAGTGCGTACTATTCAAACTTAACGCGGCACAAGCGTACGCATACTGGTGAAAAACCCTTCAAGTGCGATGTGTGCACTTTTAAAGCTGCAACCTCTACCAATCTCTCTATACATAAGCGTATACACACTGGCGAAAAGCCGTTCAAGTGCGACAAGTGCCCTTTCACAAGTGCATTCTCTTCAAGCTTAATTCGGCACAAGCGAATTCATACTGGGGAGAGGCCCTTCAAGTGTGACATATGCCCTTATGCAACGTCTGATCAAGGGAATTTAAACCAGCATACGCTAACGCACGCTAACGCACGCTAACGCACAGGGTTATCGCTGTACCCTGTGCTCATTCACGTGTTCAGATAAGGATAGCCTCAGAGAGCACGTGTCCGGTCATGGGCAGTGAAATGTTCAGATGGGTGCGTGAATGTCAGAAATATACTTGCCGCTGGAGTCCAGTCCTACGCGCCTTACCAGATTAATAAGCTCCCTCGATCAGTCGTGACGTGATGAGCATTGTCCTTAAATCTTACGGGTATACGTATTGTATGACTTGGTTCTTAATGCAGGGAGATCAATGCAAGATTTTTGCACCTTTTATTTTTTATTCAGTTCTGCGGATTGCTGCATCGTCTTGATAAATGATATTTTAGAATGGACACAGTGTCAGTGCTTTGATTTTTGTGTGATGTGTAGAAGTTTGTATAGTGTAGGAGGTATGAAGCAAAAATTATGGAGGGCACCGGACTACTAACGAGCTTAGATTTTGTGGGCATTGTTTTTTATTATTTTTATAATTTTTATATATATTTGTTATTTTCCCTTCCTTTGTAATTTTACCTATTGATCACAATAAAGTCGTCACGAAATGCGTACTCTACGCGCGCCTATGTTCGCCAAAAAGCAATGTGGTTTTGCGATTTATGGGTTGTATCCTCGCCCGGGGTTCAATACCCTGCACCTTCGGAAGAAATGCCATTTTTCTATGTACACCACGCTGATGTCATCTGGCAGTTTTTTGACCACTGCTGCTGGTGAACGCTGATCCCGCGTTCCATTCCCAATGTGCGGACGCCAACGCCCGAGCATACGCCAACCGGGAGGCGCGCACAGAAGGAGAACTGGACGCAGTCACTAGACGATATGGAGCCATCTTAGAACACCGACGAGCCCTCCGGAGAACCTACCCTCCTCCCCACAAAGACCTTAGTAGAGAGCAGTCGGTTGCCTGGAGACAACTGCAGACTAACACATACCCCAATCTCAGTTTACTCAGCAAAATCTATCCTTCCACATATGACAACAAATGCCCGCTATGCGGTGAACACGCAACGCTTTACCACGTTACATGGGACTGCCAGAAAATGCAGGCAGCGCCGATAAACGACACACCAACACCGGATCAGTGGGAGGCTGCGCTGTCCAGCTCGAAGCCTGAAGAGCAGCTCAAGCTGATCGACAGGGCTCGCAAGACTGCAAAGGCCACTGGGGCCCTGTACTGAGGGCTCCACCTACGCTGCGAGAAAGAACCCTTCTTGTACAATAAAGTTTTTCATTCGTTCCTGATGAGTCACATAATGCTTTCGCAATGATAAACTGCACACTACAGCTGGCTTGGCCGCTGAGCGCTCGCCCTTTTTGTACGAGAGCATAACTTGATGCAAAACATCCAAGACATCTGCACCCGAATGGAGTGTGGCTACGCAGCATTCGCTTCCAAATACTTGCTTACAGCGACATCGAGAAACTTGGTCTGCCGACGTTCTGCATGTTGCAAAAAATTACATCACTTACCAAATTACAACGTGGCTCATGCGTTGACTTTGTCATTGATTGCCTGCCGTTTTATCTTCACTGCTCATTTCCACTTCGACATTCAAATAAAGAACTATCACTTCATGTGTCAGGAATGTGTTGCGATAAAATCATCCGACCACTCGACACTGCTTGAACATGGAGCAGTTTTCTAACTTGCTTCAGTGAACTATGCTTACCCAGCACATCTGTCTTCACAATAAAGTTTCTATGATGATGATCTGTCTTCTGGCTTATGCGGGGAGCCAGCTGAAAGCGTACAAGTGATTCGCCGTTAAAGCTAAATAAAAAAAAATGCAGGGGGGCACTTCGTTGACCTAAACTGCGGTGAGGCGAAACCCTTGAGCGCGGTGTTGCTGCTTGTGTCACTCATGCGTTGTTAAGATGTTAGGCCTCGCCTCTAAGAGTGAAACGCGCGACACCGTCTTGCAACGCTGCCAGGTAGTCCATAGGACGCCATCGCCCGTTTGATTCTACGCCTTGCTCGTCGGTAAATTGGTTTTTGAGGAAAGGAAATGTATCTGTCCCGCACATCTGGGTGGACACCTAAACCTCGCCGTAATGGGAAGGGAGGAAGATGGGAGTGAACGAAGACACCGCATTGACTAGACGCGCCTTTGTTCATTCCAAACCATTGAGCTGGCATGGCAGAGTGGTAAGCATGCTCGTCTCTCAGGTGGCCTCGAATCGGGGATTCACGAAGGAGCGCATGCACACATTCAGTGAGCTGACCCACGCATACATAGCCTCACGCCAGCTCTACCTCCCGCCCCACCCCTCCCTAGATAACAAACACGCAACACTCTGGCGCAGACTACAGACACACACTCTCCCCTCACCTGTTAACCTAGCCCACTGTCATCCATCCTTTCCCACTCCCGCATGTGCCATATGCCCAGAACCCTTCGCTTCTTCCCTCCACATCCTTTCCCTCTGCCCGGCGGACCCTCCCCCGCGGGACCTAGAGAACCTCAAGACCTTTGAGGACTGGGAGACCCTGCTGCGCTCGGAGGACCCGGCCGTGCAGACCATCGCCACCGGCCGTGCTGCCGGTGTTATGGACCTCAGGAACATAAACACTTTTCAGTGGGGTCGTGCGGGGACCCTGGGGCGTGCCCGGATTTCCTGTGTAAATAAAGTTTTTTTCTCTCTCTCTCCTGTCGCACTGCGGAGACCGGGGTTCGATTCCTGAACTCGACCAATTTCCTACTGGGGTTTATTTATTGATCTGGCCAGAATAGAAGGGTTAATTAGGCTAACTGGGTAATTAAGCAATTACTTAAACTCAGTTCCACTTACTTGGAGCATCACTATACGATCCCTTTAATTGGTTGCATGGTTACTAGCCAAAGTACAATTGGCCGCTTTGGAAATTGGCGCACTGTGGCGTCAGGAACTAAACCCAGTTCCACTTACTTGGAGCATCACTATACGATCCCTTTAATTGGTTGTATGGTTACTAGCCAAAGTACAATTGGCAGCGTTTGAAATTCGTGCACTGTGGCGTCAGGACCATTTCGACGAATTGAAAAGCGTGACATTTATGTCAACAACTCTTGCTTAGAACGATGAGGCATTAAAGGCTTCCGCCTTAAAATTGACGGGCGACTGCGATAGTCGGTAATGCGAAATTTGTGCGCAGCTCTTCACACGCCACGTGCCACCACTGGAAGGTGGTGTGTTACGTCGCTAGCCACCCTCCGGACTCGTCCCGTGGCAGCCACCTTGCGATTGTCCATTCCTCCGCTCTCGCCTGGAATATAGCTGTCGATGCGAAGATCCAACTCCACGCAACCTGATTTGGGCCCCCGGTCACCAGGGGCTCCAGGGAAACGAGCAGGCCGATCAGGCCACCAACTTACTCTCTCCCCGGGCTACCTCCCTGTCCTTGCAAGGACACTCTCAATCAGACAATCTGGCCCTTACATTCAAACAAATCACCGATTACTACAAGGAGGAGCACCGGCGCTACCAGGCCCCTTGTAAGGGTCTGGATCGCGCTGACGAGCGCCTCCTCATCAAAATTCTTACTAACACTGAACTCTGCCCGGCGGTGCTTAAACATTTCAATACGTCGTTTGATGGCGCGTGCCAGTTCTGTGGGGAGGTGGCTGACACCTTCCACATGGTTTGGGCGTGTCAATCAAACCCATCTATCCTCCCAACCCCACCAGAGAGGACTGGGAGGCGGCCCTTCTCGGCTGTCGAGACCTATAGAGCCAAAAGGCTTTGGTTCAACGGACGCGGGCGGCGTTGCTTGCCAATGGGACACCGGAATAGGGGCTCCACCCAGTACTGTAAGAAGAAAGGGCCAATAGGGTCCTACCCTACCCCAATCACCTTTCTGTAAAAAACCTTAATTTACCATAAATGTTTTTCACCACCACCACCGCTCTCGCTGTGACGGTGGTGTTACGGTCATTATAATACCTGTCATGGTTTCAGGTGGTCTGTTAAGCCAATGCCGACTCAAACGACTACGATGACGAATCCAGGAACAGCGGTCGAAAACCTTCGGGCTCAAAAAGCAAGTTGAGCATAATTCCTTAGGCATGCCTGGCATTGGTTGGGCTTTCGGTGAAGCGTTACGAAGCAGACGTGCATCATTCCGTCCGCACCAAGAAGGGCCCGATTTGTGCAGCATTTTCATGAACAATTGTTTGCGACAGCCGTTGGTCATTGCGCTGCCGGGTTTCTCATAGCGAAAAAATACCTTCCTTGCCGAACCTGCGGTGGCACTAGCATCCCTTCCGCTCTCCGGAATGGATCAGTGTCAATAAATACAGCGCTCAAATTGTGAGCCCGAGGATGGGGGTCTAACCCCGGCTTTGGAGGCTGTGTTTACTTGGAGTCGAACAGTAAGAATCCGCGCGCCGTGCGATGCCAGTGTACGTTAAAATTATCCACGTGGTGAAAAATATTCGGAAGACCTCCACTACGGCAACTGTTTGTTTCTTTGTTTTTCCACAGACTGCATTCTTTGTTCAAGTCAAATACAGAAAAGTTGTTTTATTTAATTTTTGTTACGCATTTTGCTGTACTTTACAAGCACTGCAACGAGAACATTTTGGGAGAGACCTGGTCAAGATCTGAATTATGAAGAGACTAACACTCGGAGCCAATTGCCATGAAAGAACTGCCATCCGATGCCGACTCAGCACCTTCTTTAGGATTGATTCGGTAGGAGCGGAAGACGCACACTTAATGTGAAAGTATTACTATTCCCATTGCAAGAAAAGCTCGCAGTGTGTGCGTGTGTGTGTGTCACGGTGGAGCTACGGTTATGGCGCTCGGCTACTGGCCCGAAAGACGGTGGTTTGATCCCGGCTGTGGCGGTCGGATTTCGATGGATGCAAAATGCTGTTGTAATACCCGCCGCCGTGGCTCAGTGGTAAGGCGCTCGTCTACCGAACCGGAGTATCCGGGTTCCAACCCGACCGCGGCGGCGGCGTTTCGATGGAGGCGAAACACAAGAGGCGCCCGTGTGCTGTGCGATGTCAGTGCACGTTTGTGATGTGCACACTTAAAAAGGGTTTTTGGAACGCTGCGTCTCGGCAGTGGTGATGATGATGTCCTCGGGCAGTGGTGCTTCGGACAGCGGAGCGCCGTGTGTGCCAGCCCCGCGTTGCGCGTGTGCGCGTGCGAGTGGTGTGCGCGAGGCAGGCACGAGGAGCGTAGAGCTACGTGTCAGCAAACCGAGGTGTTGAGGAAGACACCGCAGCTCAAATCTGGAAGCTCAAGCGTGGAAGTGGCAGCGGTCGGACGTTGGGTTCGAGCTGCCAAGGCTTCCCTTGAATCATCGACGCAAGACCATTAAGCCTCATTCAAGCGTCGAGGTGGCAGCCGTCAGACTTCGGGTCTGTGCTGCCAAGGCTTCCTTAGATAGGCTGCACAAGCCTACGGCGTTTTGGAACGCCATCGAGAAGACCTGGCCACGGTTTTCCTGCTGCTGCTGCCCAGTTCTTGGGGGCGACTGACAAGAGTTCGTCAGCGTCTCCCGTGTCTTCTCCGTTCCTCCTCTCCTGGCTCTCTACCACCGCCTCCCTGGACGCAACGCCAGCGACGCATCGCAACTCGCCAACCCGCGTCTGTGTCACCTGCAAGGCCTTCCCGCTCGAACTGGGACGCTTTGTATCCGGTGAACTCTCTCCTTTCTGTCTCTAGTGTTGTACGCGTTTCTAGTGTGTGTTTTCCTTGATGTTTTTTCTTGATGATCTTTTATTGGCTCCTTTCCTTTAAAATATAAACACGGCTTCGTTTTGTTTTGTTTGATTTCTTTGTTCCTTTCCTCGAACCTGCACGTGAAAGCGTTCCCCTTCAGCAGTCGGGGACGCGTCCACCCGATTCGCGACAACGTTAAAGATCCCCAGGTGGTCGAAGTTATTCCGGAGACCTCCGCTACGGCACTACTTTCTCTCTTTCTTCTCTCACTCCTACCTTACTCTCTTCCCTTACGGCGCGGTTAAGGTGTCCGCTGATATATGTGAGACAGATACTGTGCCAATTCGTTTCCTCAAAAAACCGATTTACCAATTTCAAATGCTTTAAGCCCGTGTATTGTGCGATGCCACTGCACGTTAAAGAACTACAGGTGATCGAAAATACCCGGAGCCGTCCACTACGGTTACCCTCATAGCATGAGTTTCTTTGGTACGTTAAACCCCCATAAACCATAAAAATTCCCAACAGATGAAACTCCTGATATATCACCTCTATTCCATTGACCTCCAGATTCCGCAAGCGTCGAAAACTAGAAAATTTTCAAAGAAAGCCATGATATGCAAACTCAAGAACCCTGCAAGTGAAAGAACAATCAAACTTACTGTAGATGCACATGCCACAGAATGAATTAACAGCAAAATTCCAGGGTGATTTATTCTGCCCATGATCTTCGAATACGCGTCCTGAATACCTGGCCCCTGTTACTTTGCTCTCATAACTATGCTGCGAAATGTCACCGGTGCAATGCTGTTAGTCTCTTTATGCTTTCTGAAGCATAAATAAACTATCCACATTCGTGCAGGGCAGAACTTATTCGCACTAATTAGCGCAAACATAGCGCGCAGGTGCGGCGTCGACATATTGGGAACGTTTCGCGTGCACGCGCATGGCACAGGTGAGTTCACGCTGGCGGGGTGGGTGGTTAACGCTGATTCGTGGACGGTCAGCTTTCGTGAACGCACGTCGCCTTAAGAGCCAAGGCTGCCGGACAAGAGGCACGCACCCTGCTTGCCGGCAGGAGAGCTCGTATTTCCCCAGTAACTAATAATCCATCAAAAATCCAGCTGAAGTCCAGAACGTTCCGGAAACCGCGTTGCACACCACTCATGGCGCTATATCGCGGTGCTACACAATACGCTCAGACTGCATATAATGCAGGCAATAGAAGCCCGCAGAAGCTCGTAAACGTGGCCATTAACCAATGACGTGGACCTTGTTAGTCCGCTCATTTACCAGACGTTACTATAGTCAGATGCAGCTAAAGAACGCAGCGGCAAATGCCCTTAATGGTGGTCCTCCAGCCAATGGCGTCGGCCGGTATGCCGTCACGGTTAACCACATTTCACGGAGGCTGGAAATGACGAGCGGTGATAGGGGCCATCGTGTATTTTATTGGACTGACACACTAGACTCGTGACTTAATCAGCACTATCAGGATATTTTATCACTGCATCATTGCATCGAGACAAGAAGAGCAGTTATCATACAAACCCTTCATCGCAAACATTGGCACTAATCCCCGGCCAATATAAAGCGTCGTGTGTCTCCTCGCATCAGCCACGCAAGAACCTGTCTGCCCGCGCCCTTCTTCACGCCAGCACGGCCATCAGCTGTCCACGATTTCTCCCTCTTGTAATATTCTTCCGCAGGGTAATATTTGAATTGTATTACAAGCAGAAAAATAACCATTGCAATTTGTATTTCGATAGCAAACAAACATTCACACTTTAATAGAGGTCTGCAGTTATCGAAAACAGCCTTCCTTTGGAGTTGTCGGAATCACCGACAGCTACCGCAACGCAAAAACCTTTCTCAAATCGCCTTTCCTGGGAGCCAGGAATGATCGCGGGTGATTATTTAATCTGCTCCGGCTTATGGGGAGTAATCCGTCGCGCGCCGTTCCCGAGTCGCCCGAGTGACGCGTTTTTTCACATCACGCGTTTTTTCACGCGTTTTTTAGCATCACAGCTGCGATTGTTTAAAGAGTTCTGTCAAGTTATGCTGACGGCATGTAAGACAACAGGCGTAAATAACAGACAACCATGTTGGCGCAGAAATCGAACGAACTAATCCTTAGGCGTAGTTCAGCCCGCAAACAGCAGGTCAGCGGGTGAAGCAAATGAAACTGCGCGCTCCGTATAGACACTCTGTGTCGGCGCAGGTGAAAGGATTAGGCAGGCACTCACCGGGATGCAGCTGCGGCTCCTCACTGTGCGCCGCTGTCGACCTCCACGGGCCCTCTTTATTTTTTGGCTGCGCCCTCCGCGGTTGCTTCAGGAGCAGTAACATCTTCCAGTTGTGGAGCAGCCTTCCTGGTTGCTACTCCCTTAGACCCCTTCGCCCTCCTGCACGGGATGTGGACGATGTGAATGATGGTCCATATGAGGCGCCATCGCATGCCTGACGGGCTTTCATTTATCAGAAAAAATTAGCACGAGGAGTCAGTTTCATTCGTTGCTGCTGAAGTGGTAACCTCTGCAGCCAAACTTCGAAGTTTGGTTCATTGCTGCTGAAGTTGAAAGCACTTTGGCTGTACATTCGAGTGCCTATGATGTAGCTGCTGGAGTGTGCTGGAATGATGTAGCTTCTGGAGTTCCCTGGAGGACCGAGCAGCAGAGTTACTTAAAATGTGCTAATCATTTCTCCCCCTACTCCTTAAAATCTGCTCTCTTCAGAAGTAGGGTCTTTATTCTTATAATTTCTTTTCATATTCTTTTTGCAGCATTGTCATATAAATATATACATCCACACACGAGCCTGAAATTCTCAAAGAAAGAGCGGAGGCGCCTTTATCATACATGTCGCGAACAATAAAAGCCAGGTCGTTTCACTATTGGCAGGTTGCGTTTTTTTATTTATTTATTTATTTATTCATACTGTCAGCTGCTGCCAAGACAGGAGTTGAGATCCTTGAAATAAACAAGAACTAGATGCAGTACATCAGCAGATCACCGCCTTAGGAGAAATACAAAACAATACAACAATACAAATTTATAGGAAAGACAAAATGACATGTGATATGGGTCAAAGACATACCAGTCAAACCAGTCACAAATACTTCATGAGGGCGTTTTCAAAAGCCTTTAAATCCGAACATTGAATCACTTCTTTTGGTAATTTGTTCCATTCGTCAATAGTGCGAACCAGAAAAGAGTATTTGAAGGAATCTGTTCTAAAATCCAGAGGTGTGATTTGTTTGGAGTGTTTTGTTCTGCTGCCAGAAGCAGCACAACACACTACACACTAGGCAGGGCTAGCATATGTGAAATAACTGTTTTCACTGACTGGATCACAGTGTTTCCACCCGCCGCTCGCACTAGTGACCCCGGCGATCACCAAGGCAAGGCGACTACCGAGGTAGAGATAAAGCACGAGGAGGGATGGAATCGGGGGTGGATGGTTATTTTACTCCTGATTAAATATCGGAATGCTGGATGGAATCGGAGGTGGATGGTTATTTTACTCCTGATTACATATCGGAATGCCTTGGTGGTTGTATCTCACAAAGCAATCATCATCTTGAAACTCTTCCTCTCTTCTACGGCTGCGAAAAGGTTTCCAGTTTTGTAACTTTTGAGGAAAGACAATGCGAGAACGGTCTTGGACGCAGTTTTAGCGTATAGTACCAAACATATTGCTGTCTGTGGATATCTAATGTACAGCGTCTTTTACATAACACTTTACGCAATTTTTATAAATAGCCTTTTTGGGGCTTTTTTTTGGCATAGCATTGTCAGTGGTGTAGTACATCAGAATACACATAGGGCATGCTGACTAGCAGTCGGATTAACTGAAACTGAATAGATAACTTTTCAACTATTACTGTTCGGCTTCTTAATGGCTGAGAGGTGTGTAGCCCACTGTAAGTAATACCCTTGTCAGTTTTTCGAATTTCGAAAACGCGGTTACCCTAGGCGCTATGGCCCGAAAATGTTTGTACATTTAAACGAGTTATGTGCATTGTAGAGGTTGCTTTCTCTGCCATCTTCTCGACAGCGCATGTGTTTTGGCGCGATGTAGCCACAGCTTGTTGGGCCACAGCATCGAGGATAACCGCGTTTTCGAAATTCTAAAAAATATGAATATTACTTGCGGTGGGCTACACGCCTCTCAATCATTAAGGAACCCAACAGTAATAGTTATCATTAGGTTGTTACGTGCACTGCAGGGCAAGGGTCTCTCCCATGTCTCTCCTGTTAACCCTGTCGTTTGCCAGCTGCGGCCACCGCACCCTCCAAAATTCTAAATGTCATCCGCCCATTCCTTCCGCACCCTGCTATGCTTGCCTTTTCTTGGAATCCACCCTGTTACCCTTAAGGACCAGTGGTTATCTTGCCTTCGCATTACATGCCCTGCCCAAGCCGATTTCTTCCCGTTTCTTTCAACTAAGATGTCTTTAATCCGTGTTTGTTCCCTCACCCACTCCGCCCGCTTCCGATATGTTAACGTTACACCTATCATTTTCCTTTCCATAGCTCGCTGCGTTGTCCTTAACTTAAGCTGAACCCTGTTTGTTAGCCGCCACGTTTCTGTCCCGTAGGCAAGTACCGGTAAGATACAGCTGTTGTATACTTTTCTTTTCAGGGATAATGGCAAATTTTTTTCGAACACTGTAGCCAAGTACTAAACCAGGGTGGACAAATCCTGCCCTGGTGAGGAAGTGCGTTGCCGGCTATGGTCATCGAGATCAGACCGCACCCCAGGCCGGGTTAAGTTATGAAGTTAACAATTCATTATTAGTTAAGAAGCCTGCTAGTTATCACGTCTTAGCTGTATGCAGTGTACCACACCGTTTACAATGCCGTGCCGAAAAAAGCGCTCTTCTCCCTCCAAAAGCCTATTTTTAAAAATAGTGTAAAGGCTTAGATGAAACACCTTGTATATAAAAAGCAATTCGATTACTTGTTATCACATGAATTTCAACTGCATTTTTTGCCTTCAGTTGTACCGTATAAGCCAAAAGAAACAACCCAACGAGGTTTTCTTCTCAACCGTATATTGGCGCCCTTACAACGCCGCTAAACACCAAGAGCTTTCGAAAGGTGGGAATAACAGCTGTCCTTACTTTACGAAGAACTGCAGCTTAAGGGGTGCCATAACTGCTCCCCTGGAAAGCTAAGAAACAAATCCCGTTACCTGCCCACTTTTGGCAAATTCTGTACCTGAGACGCCATTTCAAATCCGCTTTTATTGAAAAACGCGACCCCAATCGCGCATGCTGCAGATTGCTGCACAGAGAGGGAAGCAAAGCCAGATAACTCATGCCGTTCCGCTGGTGCATACACTGGCATAAAACAATACCGCGCGCATCAGAGGCACGGGAGCGGCACCGAGAAAGGAACTCACCGGGTTGAGCGGACGGGGGCCGGTCGTCGTCGAAGGCGGCCAGTGTAGGACTGTGCCTTCTCCTCCTCCACCTTCCCCCCGTTGTCCTCGGCCGCAACACTGTCAGGAGGTGCAGCCGCACCGGCCGTTCGGCTCGCTTCCACCGCTCGCTGAAAATTAATAATGTTCGAACCAAGCGAATGATTAGCGACTGACGACGCACGAAGGGTTTCTGGCATAGAGTTTCTTACTATTACCTAGAGGGAATGCTGGCGCCCCATCTATGGGAGTTTGCGTGGAGCCCCCTCAAGACCACTCCAGCCACCTTATGGGCGCTCCAAGCATCGTGGGCCGGTGAGCTACCGACTGCCGAACCACAACTTTTGGCCAAAAAATTATGCAAAAACAAACGATGTCCGATAATAAAAAATGTCCTAACATTCGATATCGTGTCTAATTATTGCAACAAATGAGCAGAAAAGCATGTAAATGCAAAGTTTGCCCAAAATACGAAATGACCCGCTCTCCTATTGGCCCAGTATTGAACACTACAAAAAACTAACATTTCCTGGTTAACAGGCGCACTTTTAAAAGGAAATACGTTTTCAGAAAAAATATTCTCGCTTAAACACTCTAAAAGGTTTTTAATGGCATTTCAGAAAAAAAGAAACCTTTTATTTGTGTCGTGTCCTGTTGCGGTTTCGCTACTCTGGCTTTTGCACATTGCGTACGAGCCAAAGTCGTCTGCGCACACACGAACAGCGTTTTCAGAATGAAACATCTTAGTAATCACACTCCATGTTCCCGAAAAAATTCGACTGTCCCGAACCAATAGTAGCTCAACGGCCCATGATGCTTTGAGCGTCGATGGCAACTGAAGTGCAGCACCGCCAGCTTTCCGTCTAGGTAATAGTAAGAAACTCTATGCTTTCATGAAAGCCCACAGCTAATTTCTAAAAATAGATTCTTTTCTTTTTACTTTCAGCTTTCGCTGAAATTCGTAATACCATAAGGGTAAAGATCCAGTCATTTTTTCCCTCATAAACAGCCGACGTCCCCATCTCCTCAAGCACGTAAAAGCGAGCGCGGCATCGGCAAGCTGCCAAAGATAGAACTTAATTCGCACACAGATAGCGCCTGCCTTAAGATGCAAATGCCCGAATGTGCAACAGTTTCTGGCGCCTGAAAAGACGCCTCTGTGACAACGCTAACTAACCAGAACTTCCAATGCTAGCCAACAAACACCAAGCTGCAGCCGAGCACCACAACCACACTCTAAACAGAACGGAGGAAAAAAGGGAATAAAGTTGTCCCATAGCTTACTCCCTTTTGTAAAAGGGGAGTGCGTTAGAGGACACCTTGCTCCCTATTTACCCCCACGTAGGCGTATTTTTGTTTAGAGTACACTGAGCCACCGCGACGGCGTCCATGCAATGTTCAGAACCTTGACCTGCGCATAACATTCAACGCGAGCCACACATGCTGGCTATTATTAGGATCGGGTGAGCGTGGTCGGGCCGGAGAAGGGACGAGGAAGGCGGGAGGCGGGGTTACGACGAGAAAACAAGGAAGGGAAGAACTTTATGCGGGAATATTAAGCATGAAATGCTTTTAGCCCCCGTTGTCGGCAGTGTGGTGACGTCACGCCGAGACCGAGAGCCATCATCCGGGCACTGAAATCCACTCATCCGGGCACTGAAATCTACTCATCCGGGCACTAAAATCCAGTCATCCGGGCACTGAATTCCAGTCATCCGGGCTCTGAAACGAGAAAATCCGGGCACCGTACGAGACTTAACGAGATTTAACGAGACTCTCTAAGCCCTCCTACGCGACCGGCATGCAAGCGCCGGTTGGTCTCCAAAGGAGTAAAAAAAAATAACTGCTGCCAGTGCCCTCTCAATGTTTATCAAGATATCAGTCGCTGTGCGTTTGATAATGCACGGACTTATAATTTACGATTTCTAATAACGCGTGCAAAAAGCACATAAATGCCACGATACACTTCGTTGTCATACATGATCTCTTAGGGGCTTCGCGCATCGAAGCAAAGCCGCGCAGGCGCACAGGGTCCGGGGGAGAAGCGCTGCGTTCAAAGGGCAAGGCATCGCGCCGAACGGGTGGTGGCGTTCCTCCCTTCCATTACGGTGCGGTTCGGGTGTCCACCGAGATGACATAAGGCCCGTAAACATTTCATGCTTACTCTACTCTCGGTTTTTTTACATTAATTACAAAAAGGGTAACTGAGAGGGTCTCTCAGTGTAAGGGAGAACTTCTTCAGGAGTCAACAGGAGTGCTCTGGAGTCTGAAAACAACAGCTCGTTAAATAGCGCACGGATTCCCCAGATCCCTGTCTGGGGAAATAGTTCGAAGAAGGACGTGTCCAATCAGACGGACCGTTGTGGATACTGTTGATACCGCCCACGGCAGGGCGGCGCTGGGCTGGGCCGTGGGGCTCTCCCGCAGCTCGGTTGATGGGAGAGGGTAGAGGCTCAGTAATTAAACACTGCTGTCCTTCACTCAGCAGACCACCACTCTGTTCGTTGACCCGAGGGTCGACTCGGCCACGGAACGCCGCAGCTTCGGCCTTCGGCGGTCTTTGACCTTCGCCGCTGCCACCGTGGTCCCACGGACCTGGAAGGTCGCTGCCTTAATCCACTTAGGCAGAGGGGGGGGGGGGGCATCCCAAACCCAACACTATACAAGACCAGGGGAGGAAAAGGAATACTGCCACATGACTCAGGATATAGGAAATTGGTCAAGAAACATCGCCATCAATTTCACGATGCAAGCTCTCAAAAAGTCTTGTCAACACCGCACCGAAAACAGCCTGCAGCTTCTTATGAAACACCTAGGAATTAGTGGCTACCGATAAGCTATACTTTTAACAGTAGCTGAAAACTGCGCACGAAAGCTGATTGGCTGGAGTAGGCTCGAGCGGGATACTGCAGAAGAGAAGACAGTAGTCGTCACAGATTGCATACAAAAGGTATCGCACGGACTCCGAATGATTGCAGGCAAAATAAACAAATAATTAGCTGAGGTTTAGCTTTGGTTAAACCCGGTAGGTTGCGTAAGCACAGCGCACAGCGCGCCCGTCTAGCAGCATCCTGAGCTCGCCGTTTAGCAAGCCGCTGTTCGCGCTCTTCATTGGTCTCCTGGGCCCGCTGTTGCTTCCTGGCTACTGCAAGTCGGCGTAGCTTCTCTTTCTGTTTATCGGGTAGCATGTCAAAAGATTTCAGCAAGCTAGCGAACGCGCTTCATACCCATTCTTCCCCCTTTCCCTGACATCTGGCGAGAGAGCAGCGCAACAGCG
The DNA here is from genome assembly GCF_055824585.1 of Amblyomma mixtum. Taxonomy (NCBI): domain Eukaryota; kingdom Metazoa; phylum Arthropoda; class Arachnida; order Ixodida; family Ixodidae; genus Amblyomma; species Amblyomma mixtum. The sequence continues at coordinate 74,116,336 of NC_143018.1, forward strand.
CCTCCACTCGGTAGCGACGGCAGCTGCAGCGCGGCGTGCCTACCGCCGTTACCACGCGACGGCTTGAAGTGGGGGGCCATCTGCAGTCGGTCTTGTTGCTATGGCAACGACGCTCCATCTGTTGCGCGCCGTGCCTACCGCCACGACCACCCGACGGCTTGAAGTGGGGGGCCCCATCTGCGGTCGCTCTAAATGTCAAACGTGCCTACCGCAGTGGCCACGCGATGAGGCTGATACATAGCGTAATATTGCTTACGCAATAAAACTCAGCGCCGTGATACCAGTCCCAGAAAGGTGAAAGACATGTAAGAAAACGAACCAGAGAAGATGCAAAGGCCAAGCAAAGGCGTGCAGCATTAACTACAAGTTTCAGTTTATTCCTTTCTCTGTCGGGAGTGTGAATAAGGCTCCGCTTTCGTGCGGAAAGGCCTACATCCGTCTTTGGAAGGCGCGTCAAAGGAAGATCGTGAGATCGTAAAACACAAGGAAGTTCGTAACAGGACCGGTAAATTTGGCCGGTAGCTGTGAAATATGCAAGTACTGTGGTTCCTAAGTATAATGAAACAGTCATTCTTCCGTACTCGACAGACAGACTGACGCGTGAGATATCAGACACGTAAATCATGAAATTGGGAGAACAAGGTGCATGCGTCAGCGCAGCGTCAATTGCTCTCGGGGATAAGGAGATGGGAATGCTCGATTCATGCGCTTAGTGCCAAGAGAGAAAAAAAAGGTCAGAATCTCGAGCCACAGGTCCTCACAATGAATTCAATCACCACAAAATCACCAGTGACCAATAAATTCAGTGGACGTTTTATACAACGTTTGCATTTTTCCTCTGTTTTTCACGTGTTCCTTGTTCTAAAGTCGCTGCTTGTGCTGCATTTCGGGCACCTCGTCCGCAACTTTGTTTTCCTGTGTATTCTTAGGCAGCGCAGTTCTGTTAGAACGTAACCTGACGTAAACTCACCTCGTCCTCTGACCAGTTGTGTAGTCACTATTTGAGAGGCTGGTTTATGGTTTTCAAACCAACCTTTTTTTACGACTCCCAGATTATAGTGACCTGTGAGGCGTTTCTCTTGAGCCAGGTGGCTTAGAATCAAGAACCCACCAGATGTTCTAGAAGCGTCTTGAGTTCGTCTCCCTCCCGGTCGGCCCTCATAACGCTGAGCTCAAGCTTCGCCAACTGTTCTGTGACAGCATTTAAGTCTTCCTTCAACTTGCGGTTCTTGGCCTTGAAAGATTCCAGCTCCTCCTCCTTCCTGGCCTTGGCAGCCTGTGCACGAAAAGTAAACAACAGGGGAGGACGCGGATTTTCATTTTTTTACTTAACAAAGTCGTTCTTAAATTTTATGTAATATTAACTTGCTCTCGCAAAAAAAAAGGAGAGCATAGCACGTTGCAACGCTGTTCTCATATACCAGTTACGATTCCGCACCCGACCACCTATCACGATACGACGGAAGATTATATATCCAATCATAAATAAATGTGGACATCTATATCTGGATCGCAGAAGGTGAGTAAAATGCTAGAACGGTAGCGCTGCACCAACTGACCATGCCCGCTAAAGCCACTGCTTGATATCCGTTGGCCAATCGCAATCGCATGTTTAAAGCGCTGGAAGGACAGAACGCTACGCTGTGCTACGCTGCGGTATCCATTTCAACTACACTGAGGTATCCATTCCATGCGCCTTATGAATCAATCAATCAATCAATCAATCAATCAATCAATCAAATAAAGTTTATTTCATATTTACAGTACATGGTTTGTGGGGTATATACATCAGGAGGCCCAAAAGTCGAGACTGCAAATAGGGCCTCCTATGGCTACATGAACAGAATACATAAACCGGCGCGTGCACAACAATTCGAGGTAAAAAAAAAAGGAAGGCAAATAAAGCGACAAAAAGGAAAGAAATGTACAGCAAATGAATGTTACATAGTGATTGCAAACACAAAAACGTTATTAAACATCTAAGGATTCAAACAAGTGGTGTTTTAACATTTTTTTGAATTTGTACAATGACATTGGGGTTTTCAGTGAAGGGAGCAAATTATTCCAAGTGGAGATGGCAAAGAACGATGTAGTTTGCTTTCCATAATTAGTCCGTGCTTTTGGCAACAATAAATTGTTCGACAAAGCAAAACGCGTGACGTTATTATTTGTAATTATATTTTCAGGGACAAAATTAACACATATGTACTTATTGATGACTTTGAAAAGAAAAACCAGGACCTGAAATTTGTGAAGATGTTCAAGGGGGAGGACATGTAGTGAGTGGAACAAAGGTGCAGACGGCTGGGTAAAAGAAGAGAAAGTGATGATTCTAAGTGCTTGTTTTTGCATAGAAATGAGTATAGAAAGATGAATTCTGTATGTGCTACCCCATGAAGTGATACAGTAATTAATATAGGAGTGTATGAATCCGTAATAGATTGAAAGCAACGTATCTAAGCTAAAGAACGGCCTTGTTCTGATGAGAGCCCTTATTCCGAAACCAATTTTATTAACAACGGAGGCAACATGATGATTAAACTTTAGGTTCGAGTCAACTATCACACCTATAAAGGTAGCAGATGGTGTTTGCGGTATTGAAACATTGTTGATAGTTATTGATAAATGTGAAGTAATTTTTCTTTGAGGGGCGTGAAATACCACAAAACTGGTTTTAGACGGATGAATTTTAATACAGTTAGCGTGACTCCAGTTCTCTATAGATAGCAGCAACGAGTCAAGATTTGTGGTTAATTCAGAAGACGTGTTACCAGTTGCCATGATGGTTGTGTCGTCAGCGTACAAGAGACATTGGGTTGTATTTAAGTAAGTCTGAAGGTCATTAATATAGGTTAGAAAAAGGAGGGGACCTAGAATTGAACCTTGGGGCACTCCTTTATTAATTAGTCTAGGAGATGACAATATACCTTCAATGCACACGCTCTGGTACCTGTCGGATAAATAACTTTTGATCAGGGTCAACGCCGGGCCTGTAATACCATAGCTTTCGAGTTTAGAAAAAAGAATGCAGTGATTAATATTATCGAAGGCTTTGGTATAGTCTAAGAAGACAGCGCCGGCTATCATACCGCTGTCAAGTTGTGTTTTGATCCAGTCAGAAAAATATAATAGGGCACTTTCCGTTGAATGACCACGTCTAAAACCGAATTGGAAAGGAGACAAGATATTAAATTTGGCGTAATAGGAATGTATTTGTATTTGTAGTAGCTTTTCTACAACCTTGCTTAAGAAGGGAAGTATAGAAATAGGGCGGTAATTCTGCATTTGTGATCGGTCGCCTTTCTTAAATATTGGAACTATCTTAGCCCGTTTTAATGTAGTAGGGAAAACTCCTGTTTCAAAAATGACATTGATAACGTGACAGAGAGGCTCGCAAATTAGGTGCTTGACACTTTTAATATGGGAAGAATCTATATTGTCTAATCCAGCACCTGTGTTATTTAGGTTGCTTATTACACCTAAAACTTCCTGAGGCGTGCATGCTCTTAGAAAGAAGGACGGTGGCTGACGTGATAGAACAGGAGCTTCAACGCTTTGAACTGTTTCAGAGGAGGAAAAATATTCACAAAACGCATTGACTATTGGTAAGGGGTCGCGCGGAGCTGAATCATCTTTGTCGATAGTCTTAATAGATTATTGACTAGGTCTCGTGTTTATGAATTGATTAATCAGTTCCCACTTTCTTTTCGCATTACTACTGCTTTCGATAAGCTTGGTTTCAAGAAACTTTTTTTTTGCATTTTTAAGAGACTGCTTTATTTGTTCAGATAGAATCTTGTAGCGATGTAAAAGACGCGTATTAAATGGTTGTCGTTTTGTTTTTCTACATAAGTTCTCTTTTTTCCTCAATGATTCCAGTATATGTGGGGAAACCCAGGGACAGCGAGGTGCGCGATACCTTTTGGTCGTTATATGTCTTGTACAGGATGTAACTGCAGCTGTTATGAGACTTGAGAACATATCAATGCCTGTGCAGCGTCTGAGCTTGAAAAAATTGCTGAGAAATCTGCCCGTGTTATTTCATCATTGTAAGCCTGCATATCTAGTTTCGTCTGAACATAATTAGTTTTGTAGTCATGATGGGAGCTAAAGTAAAAAAAACACCGGATAGTGGTCAGTGATGTTTTCCTCTGCGACTCAAACATTCGGCGAAAGCTCAACATTAGATAGAATAGTGTCCAACAAAGTATATGGATTATGCGGCACGCATCGGGTCGGTATGTTTACAAGAGACTCAAAGCCAAATCCACTAAAGCAGTTAATGAACTCTACATAACCTGGGCATGTACCATCAAGTAAATTAATATTGAAGTCACCCAATATTAGCGCGTTCTTGTTTTCGATAGATATTTTTTCAAGCGTAGCAGAGAAAGAGTCGCAAAAGTCAACAGTTGAACAGGAAGGGGAGCGATAGACAGTGCCCACGATTATATTCTTTTTGTTGTACTGAGGCAAAAAATTTTCAATTTCCAGCCACAAGGACTCACACTTATTCACGTTATTGCTTAAATCATCCCGCCTATTGTATGAGAGGGAGGATGAAACGTACATGGCAACGCCCCCGTGGGGACTGCTACTGCGATGGAGAAATTCAGCATTGTAACCTTGTAAGCAGAACAGTTTTTCGTCTTCTGGGTGAAGCCAAGTTTCCGAAAAACAGATGATTGAAAAGTGATGGTTTGTTAACTGTAGGAAGGTAGCAACCTCATCGAAATGTTTCCTTAGGCTCCGGACATTAAAATGTGCAGCCGAAGTAAGATTGTTTCCGCCTAGTTTATTTGCCATATTTGAAGTTGAAAAATAATGCATTCACTAGACGGCTGATGCGGTTGAATTTTCAGAAAAAACCTGCAAATCCTTCTCGGATGTTATCCTGAACACAGTGCTGTCTGTTGACTGACGGGCTCTGATGACACAATTGTTTGTCCAAAGGAACATCCATTTTCTTTCTTTCTTTAGTTTCAGCGCCGCTCCAAACAGCATTTTGTTAGATGGTGTGAGGTGTTCATTTACATACACAACATTTTCATGCAGTTCCGAGTAACCAAGACTTTTCGCTGTCAGCCGCGTCTTCCGAGCCTTAGCGAAGAACTCATTTCGTTTTTCGCGGGAACGAAAACGTGCTATCAGATTCTTCTCGTCAGAACGTGTAGGATCCCGATGCACAACTCCAAAATCCTCAGTCCCAACAGCACAGCTGATCTCGTCGCCCACTTTCTGCATTATCTGGATGCAGTCCTCACCTTGTGTCAGTGGGATGCCTTTTATCTCAAGATTGTTAAGACGGGAATACTGCTCTAGCTCAGCCACACGGTGAGCGAGCTGCTTGTTGCTATCAGCAAGCGTTTTGCACTGGGCGTCGATGTCAGCTCGCGCGGTCTTTAGTTCTTCAAATGTTTGATTCATAAAAGTCATGCTTGACCTGAAACTTTCAATCTCAGCCTTTAATGCGTCAAATTCGCTTTTCGAACGGTGAGCTAGTTCTGTTTTTGAATCGTTGATGGCTTGAAGCATTTCTTTCATTCTTTTTTCAAACATTTGCTTGAATTCTTGAAGTTCTTTTGCAAGAGACGCAACAGTCATTGTGCACAAACGATTCGAGGGCTGTTTTTCGCGAAAAAGATATGACAGTCACACTGTACCTGCAGAAAAAGTCGCAAAAGTCATTTTGTGACAATAACCGTACAACAAGCCCACCAGCCTGTCAGCCGCTTCGTTGATACACAGCTTCCAATAGCTCAGTTTATCGAGATCTCAAATTCGTTCTCGGCGGCGCGCGCTTTGTAGCCGCTCTATCGGGAACGCGGAGAGAGACCCCTCCGAGATGGCACAAGTACCAGACGGCGTCTCGTCTTGTTCCGCCCCGCCTTTGAAAACGTTCGCACCAGCGATTACTGGAGCATGACTACAATTGGGTACGCTACATATAGGGTGTTCATTGTGGGTGGTACAGAGGGGAACACACGAAAGCACAAAACAAAGAAACATAACAGACAAGCGCTGGTCAGCGCTCGTCTGTGGTGTCTTTCTTTCGTGCTTTCGTGTGTTTCGCGCTGTACAACCCGCAGTGACGTCTTACCAACTCGCACAGCTGTCCATCCTTATTCAGTACATAGGGGGTATTCACCTGACGTCACGGACCCCATTTCGTTGCAGACAAGAGAAGGTGGCAATAAGCCTATGGGACATGCGCGAGGCCTTTGCCAGGCCTCGACGGACAATAAACTGCAGACCGCTGCAGTGTCAGCGAATACTCATTCTACGAATGGAGGCAGTCTCGCTTCAATTCTTCCGCTTCGAACGCAGAGTGAACGAATGGTGCCGCGTCTTGAGCGGTGCTTCCTACGCCCGTAAATGGGGAGGCTGATTTTCAACGCTGTTCGCTGGTTACAGATGGCCATTAATGGTTAGCGCCTTGGATAGTCAGTGCAAGAGCGTCGATGTCACTGGTGCGAGACTGCGTCCAGCCGTTCGTGCAGAGCAGATTATTGGGGATTTGGCCTTTTGTTTGCTGGCTCGAACTGCAGCCGCCACCCCGGTGCCAACACATTGTAAGACATTGAATGGCACCACTGAAGCGACCAGCTATCGTCGGCATACACCTTTGCCTGTATGCGGCACTTGTGCATGCCGGGCTTAACTTCCTCTCCGCTCATTTGCACCCCCTCCCCTCTTCCATTAGGCAACCGTGACTGCCGCTGCACAAAGACGCGGCAGTACGGTCGCTGTGCTTGCATAACCAATTGCGCGCACAACAGCCAGCCTCTCAGGCGCGAATTTTCGCTATATGTGTAAACAGTAGAGAAAGCTTTCAGACTGTCCAGCGCTGTTGTCCGGTTGTCTTTGCGTAACACCCGCAAGCTGGAATAGCTTCAGATGAGAGCACGGACGTCGGCCGCTGCCTTTTGTGGCCGCCGACGCGCCGCCCCTCCCTGCCACATTGGTGTCCCAGGTCAATTTTTGTTCGCCCTGCCGAGGTTTTCTACGAATTGCATCGATGTGCGGCTCATTCTGCTTTTGAGAGCGCTTGCGTCCATCGAACTGCTGTGCGTGTGACTGAAAGCGCGGAAACGCATCGGGGTGTTTGTTCTGTTCTGACTGGGCCATCCCCGACGCTGTCACTTTTGTTGGGACGTTGGTGCTTGCCAAAGTAGAGCGGCCGAGTTCCCTGGCAGTCAGCGCATGTCCACGCTAGAGAAGACCAGCCGAAGAAATTCGACGTCGAAGCAGACGAGAAGGAAATTATATGCACTATTTACGCGGCAGTATACAAAGGTGTGCCACTAGGGCCAGCAGCATAGAGAGAGAGAGAGAGAAAACTTTATTGTCAGCAATACGTTGAAGTTCTTGGGTAGTTCAGCTGCTCCAGGTGGCCGGCAGTTTGAGTCTGTCGGCGACCTCCTGCGCTCTTGCCGTGGCCCTGGACTGAACGCCCGGGTCTGGGCTAGCGAGAACAGCTTCCCATTTTTCAAGTGTGGGAGATGTGACTAGATCTGCCGGAGGCGGATCCTCCGTGCAGTCCCAGATTATGTGGTCTAAGGTGGCAGGCTCGCCGCACAGCTGACAGTACGGATTCACCAAATCTGGAAAGAAATTGGAATATGTCCACGGGTTTGGCTGCGACCGCGTTTGCAGCCGCCTCCATGTCGTTGCCTGTTCGCGGCTAAGCAAAATGTGCGGAGGAGGCAGGCTCGGTCTAAGCTCCCTGTAATAATTTGTTATGGCCTGATATGTAATTAGTGCCTCACCCCTTGGGGCATCAGGGTCCGAGACCCCGTCACCGGCTCGGCTGACAAAACCTCGAGCATACTGGTGAGCGGCCTCGTTCCCTGGAACACCCGCGTGGGCTGGGACCCACACCAGATCCACTTCCTTCCTATAACTTAGCATCGTACGAAGAATTTTGTACGCAGTGCTGGAGATACGTCCCCTCGCGAAGTTTCGAAGGGCCGTTTTGGAATCACTGAGAATTGTGCTGGTGCCTTCTTGAACTATCCCTAGTGCTATTGCAGCCTCTTCGGCGTCTTCCACTCGGTCCGTGATCACCGTAGCCGCTACCCTGCGGGAAATCCTCACCGCACTCACAGCGAAAGCATCTTTGACTGTAATGTAATAATGTGCCGCATCAACATACACGGCACTATCGTCCCCTAGATTCTTTTTGCTTAACGTTTTCGCCTTGGCCCTCATCCGGTTGTCGTGACGGTCCGCTTGCATGTTCTTGGGGATAGGTTTGACCCGAATGCGTTCGCGCATAGCAGCATAACTTCTTCTCCCAAGACGGAGCCCCGAACGATGCGTTGGCTGCGTCTCTCCCCGATCTCCGCGTCCGCCTTATACTACCTCGGCGGTTGACGACGGCTGCATCGCCCACTCCGCCAGGAGAGTGGCTCAACGGCAGCGGTTCGCACTGGCCCGGGAAAGCGTGGACAAGCCGCCGCCGGGCGGTGGGCAGCGAGGCGACTTCGCACTAGGCCGATAAGCACGGCGCCTGGCTTCAACGCGACGCCAGTGGATCGAGCTCGTGCCTAAAAAGCTCTGACACAACAATCCTCTACACGGCGCCCGTTCATCCATCAAGAGATGTCGCGTGATTGGTGCAGGTGGGGTTAAATATGCACGCCGTTTTACATAAGAAATGCTCCGGTGTTGCCGTCATGCTCGTGCGACCACATTATAATTCATCTTTTCTCTCCTCCCTTTCTTAGAAGTGGAGGGCGCTTGCTTTTCGTGTCTTTCACTTTACTCTTCATTGCTCACAGGCGGCTTCTTTTTTTCCTTTTTTTTTAATCAGTAGTTGCTTGAATTCATGTACAAAGGTGACGCAATGATACATTTATTCCCGCAGAATTTAGACGTGCAACAGCATCAGCGACAGATGAAGCGCGAACTTGACAACTCAATCGCAAGCAGCAATAATCGGTCATTATTAGACGACACTGAGAAGGCTAATTGTATAAATAACTACTTTCGTTCAGTATATTTGCCAAAACAAAGCTTTAGTGATTATATACGTAAGTTCAGTCTCGACTATGAATTCAGTAGAGCTAAATGTGAATGGAATCAGAGCATTCCTAAACAAAATTAGTGATGGTAAGGCAGTTGTACCTGACAGAATTTCTCCTAGAATTCTAAACAGATGTGCTGAACCCATTTCCCTTTATCTCTGTAATGTACACCAAGTCTCTCTCTTCCGGTACCCTTCCAGAGGTCTGGAAATGTGCACACGTTGTTCCCATTCATAAAGGTGGGTCAAGAAAGGATGTAGTTAACTATAGACCTATTTCGCTTACGTCCCTACTGTGTAATGTTTTGGACCCATTCTATACACAGAGATAATAACACACTTATTAACAAACAACTTACAGGCTTCATAACAACATGGTTTCCGTAAGGGTTTATCTTGCACAACACAACTGATTGAATTTTATCATGACCTCGTATCAGATACGGACAATTGTGGACAAATAGACTGCCTTTTCCTGGACTTTCACAAAGCGTTTAATACTGTTTCCCACTCTTTACTTTTGAGTAAACTTGTCGCTCTAAATATTGACCATGTAGTTCTTACCTGGATCGAAAACTATCTATCGTCTCACCGTCAATGTGTGTTATTGAATGGTAATCAATCTAGTTTTGTCGACGTTACATCGGTAGCCCCAAAGGGCTCAGTTCCGGGGCCACTTTTGTGTTTAGTTTACATAAATGATATCTGTTCAGGGAATGGTTCTAATATACGGTTGTTTGCCGATGATTGTGTTTTATACAGAAGAATTAGACATGAATGTGATGTTGCCCGGTTACAAAGTGATTTATCATGTGTTCTTGAATGGTGTTCGAGATGGAGAATGAAGTTGAACAGCAAAAAGTGTGTTCATGTTACCTTCACACGTAAAACAAAGAAGTTAACATCTCAGTACACCATCAACAACAGTACAGTGATGCAAAAATCGCAGTATAAATATTCGGGTGTGACATTTTCGGCCGATTGTTCTTGGAATGCTCATATTGGCATGGTGGTCACGGAGGCTGCACAGACCCTAAACTTTATAGAACGAAATCTGGGTCACGCACCGCCTCACCTAAAATCAACTGCTTTTGCCACATACGTTCGACTCATGCTCGAAGACGCATGAGTGGTGTGGGACCCATGGCAGATAACATAGTCCAATGAGCTTAAAAAAATTCACAACAGAGCTGCAAGGTTCGTCCTACGTCGATACTCCAGATGTGCTAGCTGTACTGACATGAGAAACGAATTAGGGTGAGGAAGTCTTTCTTCTCGAAAAAGGAAATTGCGCCTTAAACTGCTGTATCAAATATTTCATGATAAAACCGGCATTTAAAAGGAAAAATATTTCCACAGGCCCCATTATGTCTCTTCTCGTATTGATCATTGCTTTAAGATTTTGGTTTGGTTTGGTTTGGTTTATGGGGTTTAACGTCCCAAAGCGACTAAGGCTATGAGAGACGCCGTAGTGGAGGGCTCCGGAAATTTCGACCACCTGGAGTTCTTTAACGTTGTCACGAAGTGGGTGCACGCCACCAATGGGCTCCACACTCTCTGTTACCAATTCTAGGGGTGGATAGACAAACACCTCCACCCAGGTGCCAGATCTTAAGCAGGACCGAGTGGCTAACCGGCGATAGGTCCACGCCTGACCAGCCGCTGACCGGAGGCACGACACAGGAGTCGGGAATGAGAGTGGATAGAATTTAATTAACAAAGAGAAGAACACTTTCACCAACTCATCAACAATAGCACAGCATAGACACAGGACAGACGGAACAAACTTTAGCTTTGACACACAGTATCAAATATAACAGGCGAGAGGAAATACAAATACAAGGCACTTTTAAAGGAACAAATTTAGGGTATAGTTCGTAAATATGGGAGTGGCAGGGGCTTAGCTGTTCGGGTGGTTGAGGTCCGGTCCGAGATAGGCGTCGGGCTGTCGATGTCGGGTCCCCGGAGTCGTTACTCGTTGCCCAGACACTTCGCGACGAGCCGACCACCTCTCGGCTGACACTTCACACACACGCGCGGTTAGCTAGCACACCGCCACATCCAAGATCTCCACCTCGACTGCTGTCCGCCACATTCCACAGTCCCCCCGTAGTGTGCCCCCTCTCTCCCTCACCCTCCCCGGACAGCCCGGGGCCCGGGACCGACGAATCAGAGGCGGCGACGAAACGTAAACTCTCGCGCCGAAACGTCCCGCGCCGAGCCCCGGCTGGCACCGCAGACGCCCGAGCCGGAATTCCGCGTACCGGAGGTCACTGGCCAGACAACTGCTTTCTCACCGTCGGAGACCAGACAGCGAGAAGTGTGTGCGTGAGGAGGGGGGGGGGGGGGGTGCGCGTGGGGATGCTTAGGACGGAGTCCCCGCCGCCGGGCTAAACCGCCGCTGGGAAAAATCGCAACTGGCGCGAATTCTGTTTCACCACCCCCGCGTCAAGAATGTTATTGCTGATAACATTCCGCACTCCAAAAACAGAAGTCGCGCATGCTTCGCCGTATGCGACACGAGAACATTCGACTGCAATCATAGCACAGACACACTGATATAATACTGAGAAATACAATCATAAACACACTGAGACAATACTGCGGAATACAGGTGCGCACAAGTCATATGTAGACGCACATCGAAAAACTGACTCCATACACAAATTAAAGCGAAAACATCTTGATTCTTAGATATCAGCATGTACTTGTTGGCGAGCGCTGGGCTCTGAAACCCGGCTGAGGTAATCAGCACCAACATTAATTTTTCCATGTATATTCCCGACCGTGACTTTGCTGAAGGGGGTGTCAACGAGAGGCTCCTGCTCAAAGGGAACCTTCCGCACTGTGCTGCGCGCCACGGTTTTCTGGCATATGTCGCACGATGCGACAAACCTGCCCACGTCCCCATGTAGTCCGGGCCAAAAGAAGTCTGCGAGAATGCGATCCGTTGTTTTCTTTCTACCGAGGTGCCCTGCCATCAGCCCCCCATGTGCCAACTGGAGAACCTTCTCGCGGTGCTTCTGGGGCACTACCAGCTGGGTCGTCTTCGCTCCGGTGTCTGGAGTGTACTCTCGGTACAGCAGGCCGTCATGAAGACAGAATTTGAACGAACCGCCTCCCTTGCACTTTGCCCTCTTTCGCCGCACGTCCGCCTCGAAGAAAACCAGGAGCCTGCTGTCATCTCGTTGGTCTTGCCTCATTTGGTCTGTGCTGTCGTCAGGGAGAGCAGTAGGCACCCGTACCTTACGGAATACCTCTTTGGATTGTCGGGCCGCCTGCTGGCGGGTCGTGACCGCCGCCGTTGGCATGGTAACCTGGTCGGGGCCCTTGTCGCATGGATCATGATGCTTACCTGAAGGAGCCTCTGCCCTTTCCGAGTCCTCGGGGTTCCACTCAGTATCTGATGCTCTTGGGCATCGAACTCCTTCAATGTTTCCCAGAACAAGGTCGGAAAGGGGCTCCTCCATGCAACCCGCTATAACTTCCCCCTTGTAGTATGGGGTGTCAATATGAAAGCGAGCCTCGGGCAGTAGCCTAGCAGAGCGGTCTACCAAGTAGACGACCCGGTGGTCGCCGGTCATTTCTTCGTCCTTCACGAAGCTGCGGTTGACGATCACCATGTTGCAACCTGTATCCCTCAGCACTCGACCCTTACTTCCACTGATCAGGCCTTCTACGACCGGCCAGTCGGGAGTCCTTGCCAACGCAGTCATATTCACGACTGGGACGCGCTGTCCATCCTTTAATTCCAGATAGCCATCCTGGATACATGCAGACATGTTCCTGGAGCTGGGTGGCGTCTGATTCTTCTGCACTGGAGGGCCACGGTTCGCCCTGCACTGGGCCGCAATGTGCCCCGGTCGCGAACAGATGTAGCACCCTGCAAGAACCCCCGGGCCACGCGGCTGTTCGGCCATCTTGCCTGCGACCAGACTCTCCTTCTTGGAGTCTCTTCGGCCGAAGTTGACGGTCCCTCGAGCCATCACGCATTCATCTGCTCGCTGAACCAATTCTTTGAGGTCCGTGGTCCGCTTTTCTCTTATAAACGTGACCATTGCAGGCGCACAGTTTTCTAACAACTGTTCGGCTAAAATTAGCCCCTTCACTCCCTCGTATGACTTCTCTGTTTTCGACAATTCTATCCATCTTCCCCAGTAGTTGCCCAGTCGAGATACAAACTGCGAGGGAGTCTCGTGGTCATTAGGCGTTTCGCTCCTAAACTTCTGACGGAATCCCTCTTCTGTCAACCGAAATCTGAGCAAGAGCGCATGCTTGACTTTAACATAGTCATTCGAGTCAGAAGCTGGCATTCGGCCAAACACATTCAGGGCCTCTCCCGTGAGGCAAGTGCTCAGCGCAGTGGCCCACTCCTCCCGTGGCCACTGCTGGGCTTCCGCCACCCGCTCAAACCGCGTCAGATACGCGTCCAGGTCATCACCTTTTTCGTTAAATGGGGCCATCAACTTGTGTGGACGAACTCTGAGTACTCGGGTTGCCATCGTCGACGAGCTCGGTTCGCTGACTGAACTGCCGCTAATATTGGCACTCGCCCTTAATTGAAGGAGTGCCATCTCTTTCTCAATTTCCTGGAGCTTTCGCTCAGAGCGCTCTTTCTCCCGCGCATCTCGCTCCTTCTCCCGAGCATCTCGCTCTTTCTCCCGCTGGTCTTCCAGCTTACGCCGTTCGCGTTCCGCTGCTCTCTCTTCCCTCAGGAACTCGTGAAGCTCTGCTCCCTCCAAACCCAACTCCTTACCGAGTGCGACTAAACGTTCGGCTTCTGCCATCGTGTCTCACACCGGCAATCAAAATCAAAATGCGCTTATACGGCTGTGTCGTTGTCTCGCGGTCAGAGCCAGTCGGGGTTAGCACAGGGTCCTGTCGCGGACGCCAGTTTGTCACGAAGTGGGTGCACGCCACCAATGGGCTCCACACTCTGTTACCAATTCTAGGGGAGGAGAGACAAACACCTCCACCCAGGTGCCAGATCTTAAGCAGGACCGAGTGGCTAACCGGCGATAGGTCCACGCCTGACCAGCCGCTGACCGGAGGCACGACACAGGAGTCGGGAATGAGAGTGGATAGAATTTAATTAACAAAGAGAAGAACACTTTCACCAACTCATCAACAATAGCACAGCATAGACAGAGGACAGACGGAACAAACTTTAGCTTTGACACACAGTATCAAATATAACAGGCGAGAGGAAATACAAATACAAGGCACTTTTAAAGGAACAAATTTAGGGTATAGTTCGTAAATGTGGGAGTGGCAGGGGCTTAGCTGTTCGGGTGGTTGAGGTCCGGTCCGAGATAGGCGTCGGGCTGTCGATGTCGGGTCCCCGGAGTCGTTACTCGTTGCCCAGACACTTCGCGACGAGCCGACCACCTCTCGGCTGACACTTCACACACACGCGCGGTTAGCTAGCACACCGCCACATCCAAGATCTCCACCTCGACTGCTGTCCGCCACATTCCACAGTCCCCCCGTAGTGTGCCCCCTCTCTCCCTCACCATCTCCAGACAGCCCGGGGCCCGGGACCGACGAATCAGAGGCGGCGACGAAACGTAAACTCTCGCGCCGAAACGTCCCGCGCCGAGCCCCGGCTGGCACCGCAGACGCCCGAGCCGGAATTCCGCGTACCGGAGGTCACTGGCCAGACAACTGCTTTCTCACCGTCGGAGACCAGACAGCGAGAAGTGTGTGCGTGAGGAGGGGGGGGGGGGGGGGGGTGCGCGTGGGGATGCTTAGGGCGGAGTCCCCGCCGCCGGGCTGAACCGCCGCTGGGGAAAATCGCAACTGGCGCGAATTCTGTTTCAAACGTGCACTGACATCGCACAGTACACGGGCCTCTAGAATTTCTCCTCCAAAGAAATTCTAGCCGCCGCGGCCGGGATCGAACCCGCGTCTTTTGGGTCAGCAGCCGAGCACCATAGCCACTGAGCCACCGCGGCGGCCTTTAAGATTTTGGAATAGCGTACGATAGCATTTAAGTATGCAAATTGATTTTTTTGTGCGTTCTATCAGTGAATGGAATTGCCTTTCAGGTCAGCAAGTGCGCTCAATGAATGAATATCTGTTTTTTTTCATCATTGTAGCCCCCCTGCTGTAGCGCCTTCGGGCTACCCTTAGCGAAAAGAGGATGTGCTAAAAATGCATTTCAAACGTATTGTATTAATTTCATATTTATTTCGCATTTTTTTGTCCCTATGCTTAAACTGCAATGCGAATGCTTTCTAAGTATACTAGGAATAATATTTTAAACGTTCTTAAAAATACGTGAAAAGTACATTTTTGCCCGCTTAGCATATTTATAATGCATTAAAAATATAATAAAAATATACATTAGAAATATACTAAAAATATACATTTAATACATTAAAAATGTGTTTACTCGGGCTTAAAAAGGTCTACTGGACGGCTCCATGGAATGACCCGGGTTAATTCATCAACTGGAGAACAAATCCTACACGGGCATTTATCATTAATCAACAGGAGTCTGATATTATAAGGTCACGTGATTGAATGGGAACGGCAGATACATACCAAGACGACAGCGACACAGCAAACAACAAATCCTACGACAAGCGCTATAATTGGCTTGCCGTATATATACCCCGCGAAAGCGACGCACTATTTTGCACGGTGATACCTTTTTTTGCGCAAAAACTGTGGGCTTCCAAATTATCCCAGAAGTACCCTACTGGTCGCGTTCGAATCTGGGATTAATTGAGAACGGAATTGCTAATTGAAACTTGCGTCACGCACAGGTCAGGAGTCGAACTGTCAACCAACAGATACATGGGCGTGTAAGGGAGCCGGTCTGCCCTGCCACACGGGGTCCTTTCCGCTGGCTTATTCGGACCCAGAAGTAACCAAGGCGCTTTTCCTGGTATAATGCTATCACGTTCTCACACGGAAATGTTCGAATGACATTTAGTGGAATGGCATTCGAGAATAGGAATGACATTCGGACTCGATGGACTGCCGCGGTGCTGCACGACACTTTCGAAACGCATTCGAAAGCCTCAGCTCGTTTTCAGTGTACAGCGACGACGACGACGGCGGTCACACTAGTCCGACAACGACAGTATATATCATGCTGAACAACAGCATGTAATTATAGTGAAATATCTAGTTTACTATAATATGATTCTAGAGGGACACGTTTTTCAGGCCAACGACACCGACGAATCCGGTCGGCGGACGGTCAGCCTTGTCGGCGGCTGAGCGAGAGCACGGTGATGAGGCGGCGGTGTGTGCATGCTCGCGCTTCTAAATGAGCGAAACGAACGGCTATATTTCACGTGTGCATACCTGAACACTCACCAGCGATAAGCGCTTGCCAAATCGGTTTCAATCGACGACGGCTCTGTTCCCTTCCGCGACGACTAGGCCCAGCGAGTTCGCAGGGTTGGATCTGTGATTTCGGCGGTTGTGAAGAGCGAATCACAAGCTTTAGCGAATGCAAATGGTCACCAGGTGTAGTTTTGGCAACAGTGACCTGAAATCAACTATTGCTTACATCGCAGGGCACGCGTACGATGAATGGGAATCGCCGGTGTGACCCAGACTGCCGAGCCGTGCTTTACGGCCAGCAGCAGTCGTCGCCGTCGCTAGCTTGTGGATAACAAGTTAGGCCGTTTCAGTTAAAGCGAACAGTCGCCATACATACTTCTGGATAAAGTAGTTTAAAAAAAAGTACTGGTCACGTCGGAGAAAGTCACGTCGGAGAAGCGAGAAGCGCCAGTCCTGCGCGATGCCAACAACCCGGCTTTCTCAGGCGTGCGATCGCATCATCGCTTCCCACACATTGTAGCACTGCGTAAACAATCACGAGTACAACCAGTAAAAATGAAAACAGATTGTTTATTAGAACCAAAGCTCAGATTGCGTTTTATGTTATGTAAACAAGCGATGTAAACAACAGTATGAGTGCAGTCGTCCTCATCGGCGCACTCCCGTGGAAATTTCATGCTGACGCGGTTAATATTCATTGGCGTAATATTATCTTCAAGCACTCCCTTAGACAGAACACATGTAGCATCGTTAGATGACATTCGGCTGGAAGGCATTCGAAGCGCCCGTGTAGCAGGCGTATAAGTGGTGATCACCTTCCTGCTAGAAGTTACCATAAACGAAAGGATGACAAGAAAGGGAAAGTTTTCACTCTTCGCTGAAACGTCATTTCGAGCCCTAGATTTTCCACGGTAGCTTGAAGTGTAATGCAAATATGTTTACGCGGACAACCCATTTGTTAGAATTTAAATATACTTCAGACGGATTAATTGCGTATTTACGAAAGTACACTTTAAATAGATGGCCAGCACCAAAATGCGATGTCCCGAAACTCGATTTTGAGCATTAGATTGTTCAACGACAGCTTGTAGTGCGCTGCAAATATGCTAATGCGGACTGCCAATTTGCTAGAATTTCAGTGTTCTTTGGGCGAATTAATTACGTATTTACGGAAGTACACTTCAAATACATTGACGACACGCAAATGCCATTTCCCGGAACACGATTTCGAGCACTCGACTGTTCATGGCAGCTAGAAGTGTGCAAAGACGTTTAAAAGGACTGCCCGTTTGTTAGGATTGAAATATATTTCGGATGAATTAATTTCATATTTACGAAAGTTCACTTTTAATACATTGACAAGATGCTAAAACTGCATACATATACGTTTACAAGGGCTGCCCGTTTTCTAGAATTGAAGTATACTTTCGATGAATTAATTTCATATTTCCGAAAATACACTTTTAATACACTGACAAGATGCTAAAACTGCATGCATATTTTTTCATGTATTTGAAAAGTGCTCGAAGTACGCTTTAAGTGAGGTATTTTTGGCACATTTTAAAAATATTTATTTATTTATTTATACAGAATACCCCTAAAGGCCCTCGAGAGGGTATTACATAGGGGGGGGGGGCACAGGCAATTGAACAGAATAAAAGAAAAACCACAAATATAAAACAAACAACAAAAACACAAATAAGACACACTGGATGAAATAAGTAAGCAAAAGAATCAATCAAAAGCACAAATAAGACACTTTGCATGACATATAAGTAAGCAAAAGAATCAAAAGAATGGGAGCGCGGCAAAGAACGAAGATTACTGCATTATTAAAATTTATACAAACAGAACACTAATACAATGAATCTTTTTAGTCACAAACCCTGCAAAAAAGGAAGCCATGAACAAATAAAATAACAATGTATGCGAAGAGTTAAGCAGTAGTTATTGAAGATATAAGTTTAAAATATTTATCAGGATCAGTGGTGGTTGCGATATGTGAAGGCAGAGTGTTCCAGTCAGATATTGTGCGTGGTAAGAATGAATGCGCATAGATAAATGTTCTGCACGTGAAACGTCTAACTTTAAAGGGATGATCGCGGCGGTCAAAAATCGAAGTAGGCAAAGAAAAAAAGTCGTTATGAAGTGATGGATGATGATAAAGTTTATGAAAAAGTGACAGTCGTGCAATTTTACGGCGGAGACATAAATCCTGGAGACCTGCGCGTTTCTTTAAGGCTGTGACGCTGGTGTTACGTGAATAATCGGAGTAAATAAAACGAACGGCGCGGTTCTGCAATGATTCAATGTTATTTATTAGGTAAGATTGGTAAGGGTCCCAAATAGCCGAGGCATATTCAATTTTAGGTCGAATTAGAGTGGTATAGGCATGAGCACGGAGGTGAGGAGGAGCATGCTTTAGGTTATGTTTTAGGAGACCTAATGGCCGATTAGCAGATGCAAGCATAAGGTTAATATGGTGGTTCCATGATAAGTCTGAATGAAGGTGAAGTCCTAAGTACTTATACGTGGTGACTAGCTCGAGTGAGGTATTATTTAAGGAGTATGCTGTTTGAATTCGAGACATTCGGTTAGTAAAAGACATCAATTTAATTTTTGAATGATTAAGTTGCATAAGCCAGGTTGAGCACCATGCTGTTACTGAATCCAGGTCAGATTGAAGGGATTGGCAATCGGTGTTAGAATAAATTTTGCGATAAATTACACAATCATCAGCAAAAAGTCTGATATGGGAAGAAATGGAATCCGGTAAATCGTTGATAAATATTAGGAAAAGTAAGGGGCCAAGCACACTTCCTTGTGGGACGCCAGAGTGTACTTGGCTGAAAGACGAATTGTGGTTATTGACAGTTGTAAATTGAGACCTGGAAAAGAGAAAATCTTTAACCCATGCAATGACAAGAGGGTTAATATTAAGCAGTGCTAGTTTCATTAATAACCGGTTGTGTGGTACTCTGTCGAAAGCTTTAGAAAAATCAAGAAATATGGAGTCTACTTGAATGCCAGCATCAATCGATGAATGTATGTCTTGAATGAATCCGGCAAGTTGCGTTTCGCAAGAGTAGCCTTTGCGGAACCCATGTTGATATTTAAAGATAATGTTATGTTCTTCAAGATAGTTTATTACCTGCGAGTGAATTACGTGTTCAAGAAGTTTGCAAACAGTGCTAGTTAATGAAATGGGTCGGTAATTTAGTGGTGAGGAACGATCGCCAGACTTGAAAATTGGCACAACTTTAGCTAGACGCCAGTCCAGCGGAATCACGCCTGATGATAGAGATTGTGAAAAAATAGCGGACAAGATGCGATGAATACCATCAGATGAATTTTTGAGTATTTTGTTATTAAAGCCAAGGTGATCTGATGCTGATGTTGTTTTAAGCTTCCCTAGTAAGGATAAGATACCGGTCTCACTGATAAATATTTCGGACATTGATGTATTAGAAGTGCTGACAGAAATAGGAGGTAGAGGGAGATCTTCACGGGTAAAAACGGATGTGAATGCGTTATTGAAAAGTTCGGCGCATTCGGCCACTGGAACACTGCTGCCTTCCGCGTTAGTAAGAGTAATGTCAGGATGATTAGCGGGGTTTATTATCTGCCAGAACTTCCGTGGATTGTTTGTTAGCATTGCCGGTAGATCGTGTGTGAAGAAGTGCCTACGTGCAGATATCAACTCAGACTGATATTCCTTATCACATAGTTTGTACCGTTTCCAAGATTCGGAGTGTCTGTTCTTGTCGGCTTGTCTGTAAAGGCGCTTTTTCTTGTTATTAAGGCGACGTAGATGCCTATTAAACCAAGGCGCAGTGTTAGTGCAAGGGATACTGATGACGGGTATGAATCTGTCAATGAGAGTAGCCAGTTTCACGCTGAACAGGTTCCAGTTCGTTTCCACGGAGCGTGACGAAAAATCGTGAAGAAAATGATCAGCAAAGACTGACAACTGAGCGTTTATTTCGCCGAAGTTTGCTCGGTTGTAGCACCTTATTTGTTTAGTACGAGTTACCTTTTTATGGGGCACAAAATTCAGGTTACCCGTGATTATGGAATGGTCGGAAAGGCCTTCTAAGAGCGCAATGTTAGAGCAAAGGTAAGGATCGCTTGTCAAGATAAGATCGAGAATATTGGCTGTAGTGGCGGAACGACGCGTAGGTTCAGAAATAAGTTGTTGCAAAGAGAAATCGAGACAGGACTGGAGGAAAGCCTGAGCTTCGGGATCATTGGCAGGAGCTGTTAAAGACGACCAGTTAATAGCCGGAAAGTTAAAGTCACCAAGTAAAAGTAAGCTTGAATTCGGGAAACGACAAGTAAGATCGCTTAGTATTTCGAATACCAAGCATGAAATTTCAGAAACGTATTTCCTACATATTTTTAGTGCATTCATGAATACAAAATATGTTTAAAATACATTTTAAATAGACCTCCGTATATTCCAAACGTACTAGTTTTTGCTAAGGGTACACGGGGTAAAAATTGAATAAAGAAAATAAAGAAAATAAGATCACTGCATTTCACGTGCAGTATACTGACTACGAGTGCAGTTGACTCTCAAGCAACGAAGGCCTCTCGCTGCATGGAAAATTTAATTTTTGTAGTTTTGTGTTCGCATTTCAGCTGTCCTGTCTGCTTTTCAGTTGTGTGGCCACCGAGCTCCAACCCGTAGGGATCAGGCTTCTGTAGTCAGATGCAGCTCAAGACTTTGCGACTAATCCCTTCGAAGGAAGCCCTCCGTCAAATGGTGCCGACCGATTCTCATGACGTTGAGGTTTCCCACCTTGCTCCTGCCAGATACCTCCGATGTCACGCTAGTAGGTTTATGGAGGTTAACGCAGAGGCATGTTCCTCTGTGGTTTTGAGTTGCATGCGACTATAGGACACACAAAATATTGAAGGGAGAGACTGCGTACCTTGCGCCGGTCGAGTTCTATTCGAAGGCTCGCTGCCTTAGATGAGACCTCTTGGCTAGCCTTCTCCAGTGCTGCTAATGTCTCTTTTTCGGTCCTAACGAGGGCTTCAAGCTCCTCTGCTTCTTTCCTTGCCACTTCAGTCTTCCACTCCTCCGTTCTGTGGGAGATCACAGCAACGAAAATGCGGAAGGTTGGTTCGAATATTTTCCTTATGTATAAATCTCGCGTGCGCACATTTATGCATGCATCCGTGAACAACATTATGTGTATAATGACGCTGCATATGTGCTTGCTGTAGCACTTATTTCTCTGCCGCCGCCACGGACGTCCATCACTGCGCACTGACTCTGGGTTGAGTTTCCGAAGTTCCGCAGAGATCATGATATGTAAGCTGTTGTACCAATTTTGTATCCCCATCTCCAGCTGAGAAGAACGATTAAAAACTTTTTTTTTTTAGAGCGAAAGAAGTTTTACGGATTCCTTTCCGGCGGTTTCAGGGTTTACAGCGTAGACTGTCAATATCCTGTCGTGTGAGAGGTGTTGACACTAAAGTGACTGTCATGGATTCACAGCCACGTGTCATCACGTGGCCACCGTCGTTCACATGACCAGTGCCAGGCATGTGGCTGTGTGCCCACTGCAATCGCTACGGTAGCCGAGTTTGCCTGCACGTCTAAGGCATCGGCAAAAGACGGGCAGCACCACGGCGGCGGTTTCCGCTATGCTTTGCACATTGCGCAGAAAAGCGCACACTTGGCAATTTTTCACGGCGAGAACTTTAATAACTTTGTACAAGACATTTAGGGGATACGTAACGCCGCCACGTAACGCGTTAGATGCACACCACCGCCACGTACCTCAAAGCGTGATTGAGGTGTTCACTTGCCCAAGGAGCCAGTTACGTGCCTTTCCTTTCTTCAAAACCGATTAAGTTTAAACCCTCCGTTAGATATAAGAAAAGGAAACGCGCATAACTGCCTCAATTTGCAGGTGGATAGCACGCCAATCCACAGCGCGACTGAAGCGCCCGCTGACCCAGTGACCCAGTTTCGCATATTTGCTTTCCTCAAAACCAACGAAGGGTTTAGACTGCGAAAAGTACCACACTGGGAACTGCGCAATTTGCTTCGTGCAAGCGGTCTGTGAGCTAAAAGGAGAAGATGGGAGTGAACGAATAAGGAGAGAAAGAGGTGCCGCAGTGGAGTGCTCCGGAATAATATCGGCCGCCTGGGGATCTTTAACGTGCTCTGACATCGCACAGCACACGCGCACCTTTTGCGTTCCGCCTCCATCGAAACGCGGCCGCCGCGGTCGGGTTCGAACCCAGGTACTCTGGCTCAGTAGGCGAGCGCCCTAACCACTGAACCACCGTTTTGGCTTAACGCGTTCGAACTGAAGATCGCAAGCAGAAGAAGGCCGAAAACGACCAACCGAGCGGTCGCCTGAAAAACGTCAAAATGGACATGCCCTCTCCAGACCCCTCGGCCGCTAATGACCATCAGCTTTAGCTGTTCAATGCGCTAAGCCTCTAAGCTTAGATCTACAAAGTTTTTAATTTCGTTTTCATTTTGCCACGTGTGCTCATATATTAAATGCACACTCAGATGGCACAGATGAAATGAAAATATAGCGTTTAACTTCACGGTAGAAATAGGAGAGGGTTATCCCAGTGCATAATTTTCTTTATCCATATCCAACAGTTCTCGACAAAAGCATCTTTGAGCAGGAAACCGTTTATGAACGCAATTTTTTTCACAGAATGAAAGATTTCACTTGGTTTGGTTTGGTTTATGGGGTTTAACGTCCCAAAGCGACTAAGGCTATGAGAGACGCCGTAGTGGAGGGCTCCGGAAATTTCGACCACCTGGGGTTCTTTAACGTGCACTGACATCGCACAGTACACGGGCCTCTAGAATTTCTCCTCCAAAGAAATTCCAGCCGCCGCGGCCGGGATCGAACCCGCGTCTTTTGGGTCAGCAGCCGAGCACCATAGCCACTGAGCCACCGCGGCGGCGATTTCACTTAACAATCAATACATCCGCAGGTCACCCGACGGCTGTCTTCATTCATTTTTCTATCAACGCTTTTGCTATCGCCAAAAGCGTTCCCAATTGGTTTTCTCTGGCATTCTTATCTCTTGGATGCGATCGAAGGAAACACTTTATAAGAAATATTTTCAACATATGAGAAGAATGGATCGTTATCTTCAGCATTTCTGTAACACTATATTACAATTTTCATTGTTTCAAGATTTTTGACCGAGAATGTTTGACCTGGACGGAAAAAGGTAATCGCATGACAACTATACTGGACTCTGAAATCTGTGCCAGAGGGCAGCAGCAGAACTGCTAAATCGTGCCTATGTGCTCACTGCGGGGATGAAGAACAGAAGCTAACAAAGAGGCTTGCAGTAAGCCTAAGGACTGCAGATGGAAAATCGGAAGACGGACAGCGCCATAGATAGCAGAAAAGAAGCTGTAGGAAATTGCACCCAAGCTCACATTGAGGTGAAGATATGAACACGACTGGTGCGTAGAACAGTGACCCAGTAGATACAAAGGAAAGCAACTCGATGTCGGGTAGGGCAGAGATGCAGGTGGAGAGGTGCAATTCTGATATACTGATCGACATGCTACGGTCGCTTATTGACCATGACGTCAGGCCGCTTGAGCGCGAATTTTCGAGATCGCACAGGTGCGCTGTGGCCGCAGTTCGATGGAGACGAAACGAAGAAACACACATTGACTGATATGTTTTGGGAGCCCCTGTTGGTAGAAATTATTCCGAAGTTCTCTTGTCCAATTTCACGCTGTCTCGGCTCTAGCGAGCAAAATTTCTTTGGCTATCCAGAACTTCTGTGACACCAGGGGGACAAAGCATGCACGGCTGATTGGAGACCCATGCAAGAGTCCGATGCCTTGCTCTAGTTTCTAAACTAGTCTGTTATGATCTTGGTGGCGCTGACTTCGCCCAGAGTCCCTATCCTATTGCTCCCTTCCGCACTGCATCATTATCTGCCCAACCTCTACGTTCCACACGCAATGTAGCGCCCGTCATGGGCTCAAAGATGACGGAAAATCTACAGAGCTTCGCAAACCGACTATCGGAGGTTGTCGAAGCAGACGCCATCAGGCGTGTAGCGGCAATGAGGGACGAGTCGACCACGTTTTTGCTATCGATCTCTGTAGTACAGGAGGTCAGCTGTATAAGCCTGCGCAATTTGACCCCGAAGTTTTACGACAATTGGTATCTTACCACTGCCACTTGAAAAAGTTGCTTAAAATTCGAAGGGAACACTCTGCAGTCCCAACTGAAGTTCACTGAAGCCTTGTGTGACGAATAATTCGGCCAATCTGTAAATTGACTGCATTTCCAATTTGCTCGAAACACTTCGGACTCAAAAAATACTATAACAAGCTGGGCGAGTCAAAACGTCACAACAAACAATACTTCGTACAAAATTCATCTGGAAAGAGAACTTCGGAAACAGCATTGCCAAAGTTTTAGGATTAACGTGTTTAAAAATTCGCTACAGCACTTGACGTGATTCACAAGCTCGCTCATTACTCATGCCGCCAGCAGACCTTAAAAACAATGAAAAGGAAATTCCAGTCCATGGCGGCATCGAGAGTAAGTTTAAGCGTGAAATTTGCTGCCGAGAAGGCGTGGAACTTTCTAGTAGGGCTCATAATTGCGGTTGTGGTAGCCGCACCCCGTCTCGTAGCTGCAAGACGTTCCCTCGTCTTGGGCGCTCCTTTCTGCTATGAGAGGAGTGCATACGTGGACGGACGGACGGACGGACGGACGGACGGACGGACGGATGGACGGATGGACGGACGGACGGATGGACGGATGGACGGATGGACGGATGGATGGATGGATGGATGGATGGATGGATGGATGGATGGATGGATGGATTGGATGGATGGATGGATGGATTGGATGGATGGATTGGATGGATGGATTGGATGGATGGATGGATTGGATGGATGGATGGATGGATGGATGGATGGATTGGATTGGATTGGATGGATGGATTGGATTGGATGGATGGATTGGATTGGATGGATGGATTGGATGGATGGATTGGATGGATGGATTGGATGGATGGATTGGATGGATGGATTGGATGGATGGATTGGATGGATGGATTGGATGGATGGATTGGATGGATGGATTGGATGGATGGATTGGATGGAT